>NC_046160.1:89667966-89782966 GCF_011064425.1 Rattus rattus
AAAATGAGAGACCCACATAAGCACCTGCCCCCGAGTGCACTGGTCTCAGTACGAAGCACAGTAGAAGGTTCAAGATCATTCTGGGTCTGCAGAGGAACGCAGAATCAAATGAATGAATTCAAGCCACCCTTTCATTAAATGAAAACGTACACCATCTGGAAGTCAGCATTAGAGCCAAGGTAGAGAAGGCTTCCTCCTCAGTTTTCTGTCACCATATCCACCTTGGCCTGTGGATATCTTTAGTTACTCCACTTCCAGTCCAGGACAGCTCTGACGTCATCTCAAACTGGCTCTGCTCAGGACCAAACTGCCTCACCGGCCCCACTTACACCGGGAGGGCGCTGCTCCCACCTTCTTACTCTTCCAGTGAGCTGCTATTCTTTTGGCCTTTTGGGTGTCCCTGATTTTATACAATTATTAAAGTCATCAAACTTTCACTAAAACGTTTAGCATGTTTAAGTTTGAGGCTTTCAAGGGGAAAGTAAAGACTGAGATGAAATTGGTTTAAAACAGTGGTGAGTATCCAAACGTAAACAATGATGCTCTGTGGTGGGCATAAGCAAACAAATATAGGAAGAACTTTTTCAAAGATGTTCTTCTCCACTTCCTTCCTCTCTGTATCCACTTGACAGGATCAGGACAACAGTACTCAACTACCCACGCCTATGTGCTAAACTGCTGGCCTCACCCTCCTTAGAAGAGCAAAGACTCTTCACAGAGATGGGAAAAAGTAAAAACATATTTCTATCTCACCTGTGACCTCTTGCCCATGTCTGTCTTCCTAGCTTGCTCTGCTCTCTGCAACCTAGACCCACCCCTGACTTCCTTATTACCCATGAGTCCAACCACAAACCCTCTACTATGGTTGGCTTCTATTTCAAGATTAAATTTCATTCAAAACACAGGGCATCTTTTTACCTGATGAAATGGTTACAGGGATATTGAATTAACTACCTAGAATGAGATCCTTACACAAAAACATCATAGGGAAATCAACTTCACAGAGATGACTATATTGTATTCTCTCCAAAATTGGAAATGTAGCAGTAAATCCAAAAGTGAAAATTGTTGATATTAAATCTTAGAATCCAAAAATAGAGGTGTAAACACTGCAGCAGCCAGTGCTCACTCTGTATAAACAACGCACAGATCCTTGCACCACTGGTGTCTGCAGACAAGTCCCATCCCCGTTTCTCCCGCTCCACCTCCGTCACGCAAGGCATGAGACAGGCTTTATTCAACCTGGTGATTTCTGAGAGCCAAAACTTTGAAACAGATAGAACAATACTTTGACTTACAAAGTCGTTGCTAAACAACTGATTTAAACACTGAGATTCAAAATCAGCTAACACTATGGGAAAAATTTTAAATTTTAAAAGAATGTCTCTGAAATTCAGAATTTTAAAAAGCACACACAAAGCTCACACTACTCCTGGTGTACATTTCTAGCCCCCATTTGAAAATACTGGATTGTGGTCAATGGCTGCTCTTCCAGAGCCCCTGGATTCAACTCCAAGCACCCACATGGTGGCTTATAACCATCTGTAACTCCAGTTCCAGAGGATTTGATGGCCTCTGTGGGGTACAGCATGAATGTGAAGTCATATACATAAAATTAAAATATATAAATCAAAAGTGAGGAAGGCAGGCAGGCAGGCAGAGGAAACCACTATGCTAATGAAGAAACACTACCGAACTGTCACCACCTCCCCTCTATACCTGTGTACCTGTTACATGGGCTCTGAGACCTTTCATTAGTAAAACAATGTCCTGAACTAGCTTAGGGGTCATCAATACACACCAGACTTAAATTTGACCCCAGATCCTGCCAGCAGATGACAGTCCTCCGTACCACAGAACTACTGCCTAGTCTGTTGAGGTAGAGCTGACATGGGCTCCATCAGTAGAACACAGCGGGTGTAGATATTAGCTCCTCTGAAGGAATCCCAGAGAAGGTTCTAGGGCTCACATGTTATTTCAACACCACTACCTCATAATTTTTTATTTTTCTGACTCTGCTTTTAAGAGCATAACAAACTTTTTAAAAAGGGGGAAAAAGCTCCATTTTCCAGCACCTAATCATCTAATCTTAACAACTCTTTTTAAAAGGAAAATAGCACAGGCAATCAAAAAGGAAATGCATTAGTCCAGACACTGTTCTACCTCACCCTCCTATAAGGCCCAACTTTTGCACAAAGGGCAATTCACAATACTCAAAACTGTTCTTCAATAAAACCTTTTGTTACCAAGGGCCTAGAAGTATCTTCTCCACTATGGCTTGCTTGGCCAGCTTACTGAAATCTACTTGCTCTCCAGCTTATCATACTGAGAGCAGTCCTGTTCTGACTCATAAGCATCTTTCTTGCATGTGTGGTCCCCTGTGCCCATTCACCTCTGGCCTCCTGTGAGGACACACCCTCTTTTTTCATCCCTCTTGCCTCTAGCCCTCATTCTCAAAGTCCCTTATCTTCTCGCCACACTGCAGGGGAACATCAGAAGTCATACATTTCATCTTGCTTGAGTTTATAACTCAGGTTTGGCTTTAAGTATTGGTCAGTGGCCAGCTACCGCCTGGAAATGGCCTGCTCATTGTTTTCCTGCCAAGTGCTTGCCCCTGGCATTACAGTCTCTGAGAGCTCCACTCCAAAGGACACGGTTTTCTCTGCTTCTTTCTGCTAATCAGCTGTGTGCAGTCAATCCTCCCCTCCTCTCCTCTCCTCTCCTCTCTTCTCCCATCCTCCAGTCGCTCTCCCATCTCCCAGCCAAGAAATAACTACACTGTAGAAATGCCAAGAGCTAGAGCTGTTAAAGATGCTCTTTGCTCTCCGTTTAAGATCCTCTTCGCATGCTGCAACTTCCCACCTTCTGGATAACCACTGCTATCCCTGTGAGCTACACGTTCATCTTCAAGATTAAATTAAAAAGTTGGGGGAAAAGACACTGCAACCTTAAATGCAGTATTCTGACTCTGCACAACTCTGGACCAGTTTTACAAAGGAGGGCTAGAGAGAGAAGAGGACACTCAGTACAGCGGGATGGTTTAATTGGATATCAGTGATTGACAGGTCACACCTCTCAAAGAATATTAAGTATACTGAAAACCCTGAGCAACCTTAATTTAAAGCAGGCCAGAAGCAATACAGCTTAAATACTAAGCAAATAGTTATTTCCTAAGTAAAAACTTTTTTAATTAAAAAAATTAAAATTAATCAGTTAAAATCCCAATCTCAAACCCCTTAAGAATTCTTGAGGGGCAATAAATTGTTAAGACAGGAAGGGCACGAATACACAATTATATCAAGAAATATTATTTAGGTGATTTAGGGGGAAGCTGGAAAAGGAAGTAAGAAGTCAATGTGATCAAGACATATTCTAACTGTGCAAGAAATTTTTTTAAAAATGAGTAAGTTTCTCTGGTTAAAAAGTGAACACTCAGTTGCACAGCCCACATATCATCTGCCTTTGTCAGAAGCAACCAAAGATACAAGAAAGACTTCAGAATCTTTAGATTCGGGGTTGGAGAGACAGCTCACTGGTGTAGAGCACTGGTTGCTTTCTCCTCCAGAGGTCCTGAATTCAATTCCCAGCCTTCACATGAGGGCTCAGAGTGGCCTATGACTGTAATCTCCTGTGATCCAATGTCTTCTTCTGGTGTGCAGACAAAAAAGCCATACATAAATAAATCTTTAAAAAATATAAAGAATCTTTAGATTTAGACAAGTTCAAGGGGCCAGGCGTGGTAGCACATACCTTTTATCCTAGCACTCAATAAGCAGACATAGGTGGATTTTAAGGCCAGCCTGATCTACAAAGTGAGTTCCTGGACAGCCAGGGCTACATAAAGAAACCCTGTCCCAGGGGAAAAAAAAAAAGAAAAAGAAAAAAAGCATAGTATAGAGGCAGCACACACTCAAATAAATATAAATATAATATACATATATATGGGAATTTATAAGTACTTATAAATATATTTTATAACTAAATATAAATTTATATAAATATAAATAACAGCCTACCCAAACTGACACTAAGATAAGATTGCTCCCAGAAGCGAGAGGTTATTAAGTGAAAGTTCAGTGCCAGGGGTGGACTATAACCCTATAAGC
The DNA here is from genome assembly GCF_011064425.1 of Rattus rattus. Lineage (NCBI taxonomy): Eukaryota > Metazoa > Chordata > Mammalia > Rodentia > Muridae > Rattus > Rattus rattus. Next base: position 89,672,073 of record NC_046160.1, read on the forward strand.
TGTTGGTCAGGGAGGCACCAGGGCCCCCAAAACAGTCAAGATAATTGTAATTGCCATTGTTTACCCATCTGGTAGACCGCAAAGAACGCAAACTAGATCTGGCCTGGAAGCTCCCTCTCTGCTATCTCTCTGCCCCTCACAGTATCAGAGGGTCCTGTACAGGATACTAGGGGACAATAGGCAACAATGGTCTTGCTCAGCTGCAGACCATTACTGTGTGCAGCATTACTGTCCAGCCCACAGGAGAAGCCTTTAAGGCAGTAGTGGCAAGTCTGTTAATGGTAACCAACCACTCTCTGGTTGGATCTGTTGCTTGCTCTACAGCTCAGAATCTACATCTGGTGCCATAAACCCCAGTCAAAGGCCATAGCAGGAGAAGTCATAGGCACTAGGAGGAAGCCACTATTACTGTTTTGAAAATGGACCTGATGTGCCTGTCAAGCAGCCTTTAAAACACCTGTTTATGCCCTTAGAGTAGCCACCAGAAGCTTTCTGGTCACGGAAGCTTCCATTTGCAGTGATTAGTAAGTAAAGAGACTAGTAATTGGTCAGGCACTAAGATTAAATGACTAAGGATTAAAGAGATAGCTCAGTAGTTAAGAGCACTTGCTGGGTTCACTTCCCAGCATCTGTAAGGCGGCTTATAACCATCTGTAACTCCAGTAGCAGGGGACCCAGTACCCTTTCCTGACTTCTGCAGACACCAGGCACAAACTGTGTATACAAACATATATATATATATATATATATATATATATATATATATATATATATATGTATGTATGTATGTATGTATACACACACACACACATACACACACACACAGTAAAACATTAATACACATAAATCTTAAAAAAAGGAAAGAAAAAGGGAAAATGTAAGAGAAAAGAATAAATGTCTAGGATTAGAAAGATGGCTCAACAGTTAATAGTCTATTCTACTCTTACAAAAGATCCAAGTTTGATTCCCAGCACCCATGTCAGGCAGTTCACTCACCTGTAACTTCAGCTCCAGAGGATCAATACTCTCTTCTGGCCTCCTAAGGCACCTTTATTTTATATATACAAAGCTCTACACAGTCACACAGTCACACAGTCTCACACACACACACACACACACACACCTTTTTAAAAAGAGATTATTTATTTTTATATGTATGGGGATTTTGCTTTCATATGCAGTTGTACACCATGTGTGTGGTTGTCCTCAGAGGTCAGAAGACGGTATCAGCTCCCCCAGGACTGGAGTTATAGAAGGCTGTCAGGCACTATGTGCTCTTGTACCATGTGTAAACAGTCAGGACTCTTAACCACTGAGGCATCTTTCCAGCAGGATTTTTTTTAAGGATAAATGACTGGTGAACACATCCAGCTATAAACAGGACATCTGAATCACCTCCTCCAAGGACCAGGGACTATCAGAGAAGGAATAGGAAGAGCTGGATGCGGTAGGAACTAGTATGGAATACTGTCTTCAGGACAGGGAACGACTGTTTCACTCTTCCACTCTCGGCAATCTGAGCAGGGCTGGACATGCTGCCTCGGGAGCAAAAGGTGCTCACTGGACCCCAGTCCTCCAAGAGGATTATATGTAGTTAACAGCTGATGGGGGAAGAAGGCATTTCCTTCAGTGTGCAGTCAATGGTGAGACGCCCAGGAACCTGCAAACAATCCCCTACATCCCTGTCCACTCTCTTATCAAAACTCAACTCAAATTCCCTGAACCCCATGTCCCGCAAAGGAAAAAGACACGAAGGCAGAAGCAAAGCAAGGTGGGCAGAATTGGCAGAAGTGAAACCAGGGAGAGCAACAGAAGCCAGGAAAGATTCTGATTAAAATAGGAAGTGTATGAACATGCTATAATGAAACTGAATTGATGCATGCTAATAAAAATATTCAAACAGAAAATTTGAACTATACATATGGTATAACGTGTGTGTGGACATGTGTGTATTTACAATACTGAACACACCACCAAAAGTCTTCCCATGTGAGCTGGAGGTACCTTCCTGGGTTCAATCCCCAGCAAAGGCAAAGAGAAAGACCTCTTCACAGAGCAGGGCCAGGCCCAGGTGGTTGCACTGAGGAAGTCATTCGACAACTGCATTAACAGCTTTAGTTGCTGATACAAGTTAGACTCCTCCCAAAATTCATGTTTAGATGCCCTCACCTAGACACCTAATGTAGACAGTTAATGTACATATGTCAAAATCAAATTTAAGCTATTTGAGACTCTTTCCTCCCACACACACACAAAATAAAAAAATAAAAAAATAAATAAATAGAACACACACGCACACACACACAGAAAAATTGCAATATCAATATCAGAGAGCTCAGTGACCTCATGAAATAAATCTATGTGTTCTCCAAGTCAACAAATATTGCTAAGGGAACATTAACCAGAGAAGCACAGGACGACAGCTTAAGGAAAAGGCAAAGTACCTATTGGTGTCTGTTCCTCTGACAAATGGCAAACGCTAATGCTTCTGGCCTTGCCTAGTCGATACTTTCTGCTCTTTCTAAAATGTCTTCTGGTGATCTTCAATATTTAACCATAAGCTCTCTCCTATGTACCAAGAAGTTGTACATTTCTAATCTGCTTCTGAGGTCTTCCTTCTGAGGTGCTTCTACACAAGTATCTTGAACTTACCCATTCTTAAAACTCCCCAGTAACTTCAGTTAGCAAACACCTCTCTCATAGACCTCCAAAGCAAACTCTAGCCAGGATATAAGTACATTCTCTTATCAAAGACATGACAAATGACAAGTTCTTATATTCTCGTTCCTTACCATTCCCAATGCTACATACATTTAATCAGTCAATGCTACACTAATAACAAGAAATCATCTATCATTCAGTCAACAGGATATAGAGTAAAGCCTAACCTATGGGCAGACTTTGAAGACCTTAACTGAGAATTCCTAATTCTCCACAAAACTTTATTATTCTATTAAGAGGCTGATCAGAGCTATGATTTTCAGTTAAATCAAAGAATACATTTTTTTAAAATAAGCATTTAGATAACCAAGTGACACTTATAATGTGAAAGCATTAGCAGTGGCCAAGAAATAATATGAAGGACTCAAGGAAAGATCTCAATAGAAAGAAAAGACTTTTCAATATAATTTATACTAAAGCTGCATTAATTCTAAATCTTATATAACCTCAATCTCAGTATTCAGAGATTTAACCACACACTGGGAACAACGGAGGCCTGAAACCAAGACTAGTCAAGTCATAAAAGCAAACTATAAGAATAATAACCGCAGTAACCATATTATAAAGTTGTGTGGTTTTTTTACAGAAAAATAGTAAGATTTTACTCAAATGAAGCCAGCATATCCTAGGTCCCACTGCAGTCTGAGAAATCACTGTGTCACCATGGTCTCACCTTCCTCATCCTCAACCAATACTCCTCAACCAACTTGCTCCCACCTGGACCATGGCACAGAGAGCATAGAGCCCCATCTCTGTCCCTGCAATCTGCCAGCCTCCGTGCTGACAGCAACCAATTCTACAGGTACCTTTTTATATTTGGCCTCAGTCAACAACAACAGCAAACCCCTCAACTCCTTAGCTTCCAACCAAACTCTGTTCTCCCTACTGCTTGCTGTATCTTAGCAGAAGCACCACAAGGACCACAACTACCTTACACCACAAGAGCCACACAACACAGCCATCTAATCTCCCTCCTCTCCCAAAATAACCAAACAAACAGAAAATGGCTTCACCTGCAGTTTTAGGTGACCCTCAAGTTAACTCTTCGTTCCTTCTCTACCTTATCACCTCTTGGCTTAGGGCTACACGTGTTCTCTAACTTTAACACTTACTATTGATCCTGCCTTTGCCACGCTAGCTGTTCTATTGCTGTTAAAATATCAATACCACCCTCACTCTTCTACTTCAAACCTGTAGTGGGCCTCCACTGTCCATAAGATACTTGCGCAAATCAACATGCATTAACACTGCTAAGACTAGCATGTTCCCACTGAAAGCACATGCACACACACACACACACACACACACACACTCACACACACACACACTCACACACACACACACTCACACACACACACACACAGGAGGGGGGGTACACATGCACATAAACACACGCTGTTAATGCTACAACACAACACTGTATAGCCCCTGTACGTAAGTGGTTTCAGAATTCCCTAGTAGCTCAGCAACCTGGAAAATCTCTTCATACCCTACTAAGGCTTTACACATTCTGGATAGTCTGCATGAACACCCCACCAAACCTTCTCTCTTTCTTACCTAATAAATAATTCTATTAGTATGGCATCTTTTAATTTGTCCACATTACACTTTCTACAATTGTCAGAAAACAACCAACTTTTTCAGTCATCAAAAAATAAGCATCTAGGGGTTGGGGATTTAGCTCAGCGGTAGAGCGCTTGCCTAGCACGATGCAAGGCCCTGGGTTGGGTCCCCAGCCGGGGGATAAGCATCTAAGCTAGATATGGTGTCATACGCACATAACCTTGGCACTTGGGAAGAGGCTATGGCTTGAAGATCATAAACTGAAACTGGCTTAGGCCAGTCTACGCGACACACAGAGGTCCTGTTCAAACAAACTAACCAAAGGCTGGGAATACAGATTAGTGTTGGAATGTTCACCTGGAATTCATCATGTCTTGGGATTGACATTCAACACCACCATTTTGTTTTTAAAGTAAAAGCATTGCACTGAGTCATTCAATGAATAGTACATAGAATTAACAAAGTCAATGCTTTCACCAACAAGAATACATCCCACATTTGGAGTACACTCAAATGAATTATTTTTAGAAAAGATATGCAAATACAAAGAATACAAAATAAAACAGTTCAAATTTATAAATAAAAACTAATAGATTACTTGAAGATCAAAAAAATCTAAGAAATATTTCAAATAGATACATGCAACAGTACCAAAAAGACAGATTAGTATTAGTATGGCATGGGGGTGTGTGTGTGTGTGTGTGTGTGTGTGTGTGCATGCATGTGTAAGCTGTAACGACAAAAGCTTCACCCTAGAGACAATACAGAACGGAATACAGCAAGACCCAAAGCAACTTAAGATCATACCTTTTTCTATTAGAGAAGACACCACAAAATTACAAAATAAACCACTTACCTAAGTAAGCAACTGCTTTGGAAAGTGATTAGTAAACCTTGAGAAAGCCATTCTAAATAACTTGGACAGTGCTGATCAAAAGCCATCCATCCACTTCAGAACTGGAAGGATCTGAGATATCAGCAGCTCCCTCCCTTAACAATCGGAGAAACTGAGGCTTGAAAGAAAAGTCCCATCACTAGTGGAAATGAGTAATAAGGACAGGGACACTTTCACATGCTCTCCCTAAGGCTCTTTTCCCTATAAACGTTCTCCTCAAGGTAAATTGTATGTCATACTGTTGACTGTATTTACTCATAAAATGTTTTTCTTTCATTCTAGTAGCTTATGGGTGTTACCCAAGACTTAGCTTAGATGATAAAAATGGCTTCCTCAACTCATATCTTACTTTCTCTCGACTCCATTGCCCCTCACAAGAAAACCAACTCTCCAAGTACAGATCCCAACAAGTTGACTAAGCTTTTAGTATTAAGGCTGACACCATACCATGTCATTCTGTTTCACTACTCATCCCTGTTTTCAAAACCACCTAGCATATTTCATTAGCATTTAATTAAAAACACTACCACTTCCTCATTCTGGTGAAGTAGTTTCATTTCACAATAACAAGAAAGAGGAGCGGGTAGGGACAGTGACTACTCACCAGGCAGGATCATCCTTGAGCTACGGAATTTGAGAGAAACTGAGGCAATGAACAAAATACATTTAGCTAATAAAAAATGTAAAATGTGCAAACATGGACCATGCAAATTCAAGCATTTAATAGCATAGCATAAGAATGCTGTTCACTAAGCATTCTAAGAAATTTACATACATTACTGCTATCATCACAACCCCCCTCACCCCTCCAAGAGTTATGACACAGGGAGATAAGCAGGACCAGACTTTGTGCACAGAAGGACCTTAGAGGTGGCAAAATAGGGGGACCTGGGGGATGCAAGGAGTACCAAGGTAGCCTTTGGTTCTAAGCCTTCTTACAAAGCAGTATGCACAGTTAGCCTGTACACACATGCTGAAGTACTCAGAACACCAATGTACACACAGAACAGCCTTTTATTTAGGAAGGGCTCTCAGCATTATGTGAAACTGAGAACCCCAAAGATAAGTAATTCACAGTAATAAAGCAAGTGAGGATAGGCAAAAGTGGCCCTTGAGCCCAGAAGGGTTCACTCTCTATTCTAACATAAATTCTATAAATAGCCCAGATTACATAAGAACCATAGCAAATGAATAGCTAACAAATTTTATAAATTACATATAAAGATAAACATACATCTGAGAACTCTACATAAAGCTGACTTTCAAGTAAAGATGTTACATATTCAAACATGTAAAAATGCTAAAGCGAGGCTCAAGAATGTCTTAAAACAAACATAAATGGCTTAAAGAGAAAAGCAAAAGGGGAATGTAGGCCACAAAAAGATGGACTCTCTTAGGAAACTAAAGCTGGTTTAGGATAAGCTGATTCACAAAAATGGAAGATTTTTTTACATTATGTTAAATACCAGGTTTAATGACTCAATATCATTGAATGATACACCATCTTCATCATAATTTCAGAGCCTGTAATCAGTTAGGCTCAGCTAAGAGGCATTCCAGAGCCTACTAAGATATGCGGGACAATTCCTCTCTGGGATACTTACCTCTTAATTGGAAAAATTAGATGCATGTGTGGAAGAATAAAAGCAGCATATTCCATATGAGTGACTGCCAAGAAGCAGGGGAACTAAAGGAAGGAGAAAGCCCTGGGTTTCTCACAAACAGTGGCCCTGTAAGCCAGCCCATTGGGGAAAATGAGAATAAGAATGAGGGGCCATGGGTTGGAGAGGTGGCTTAGTGGTTTAGAGCACCAACTGCTCTTCCAGAGGTCCTGAGTTCAAACCCCAGCAACCTCATGGTGGCTCACAACCATCTGTAAGATCTGGTGCCCTCTTTTGGTGTGTCTGAAGACAGCTACAGTGTGCATATATATAATACATAAATAAATTAAAAAAAAAAAATTAGGGGCCAGAACCTACATGACGGGGCAAAAGGGGAAGGGACAGAAAGCAAATGTGATAAAGATATGGGGCAACGGAATGTTCATTTCTGGCAGGAAGCCAATTAGGACAGCCACTCTGAATGTTAAGTTTGTCGGTGACTTACAAAATACTTAGGTTAAGACCTCACTATCTATCCAAAGTGGCTGAAAATATACACCCCACAAATATGCACAGATTTCCAGAGGAGCTTTAGTTATAACTGCCAAAATACGGGTGAGACTAAGTTCCCAGGTCAATGGAAAGGCTGCAGCACTCACACAATGGACTATTCCTGAGCACTAATGACACTGAGCTGGCGGAGTATGATGGTTCACATCTGCACTCCCACACTAGGGAAACTGATGCAGCAGTGCTGAGAGCTAAAGATCAGCCTGGGCTACATAACAATTTCCAGGCTAACCTGTGCTACTATATTCAATCCCATTTCAAAAATCAAAACAAGAATGAAAAGACATTAAGGAAGCTAATGTGAAGAGGGCAGCTAACGTGTCCTAGAAAATCCCTATGAAGTCAGGGACAAGGTCATTGGTTCTTAAGAGAGAAAGAAGGGCAGCATGAAGCTCCTCTGTGTGGTAGAGTATGATGCATTTTTGTCATTGTTTTATCCAAATCCAAAAAACGCATAGCGTCAAGCATGAACCCTGAAGTAAACTACAGATTCTGGGTGATTACAGTGTTCCAGTGTAGTTGATCAATTCTGAAAATGTGCCGTTTGGGACAGCAGAGACCACACGTGACTGGGAATTGAGGCAAATACTTTCCTCTCAATTTTGTTGTGAAAAGTAAAAGCCCATAATCTTAAAAAAAGAAAGAAAGAAATGATTCAACATATAGATGTTCTTATAAAAGGATGAACTATGGGTTTACAAGGCCACCTATAGGATGCCGGTTAAACACAATACATTTATCCAATAAAATACTGAATAGCTATAAACAATGCAGCTTCCTATGTACTGAAAACTGCTAAAAGATGGAATATACAGAAAGTGTGTGCAGACACCATTAGTGTGTTTACAAAAATAATGCAGCTATACCAGTATATTCTTTTATTCTCACAGAAGGTCTTAGAAGAAAACTACACTGGTTATCTGTGAACACACAGGTAAGTTAACACCCAGAGAGCATGCTTTGCAGAGCACAGGTAGGCAAGAGAAGATGCTAATGTTTGGCTGGGAGATTTAGAAAGGACCTACCCTCAGAAGCAGGACTGTCCAGCAGTGCAACAGCTAATTCTGAGACTCGATCACCTTTCCTTGTGTAGCTTTCTTGCCTTCATTTAAAATCCTTAGCATTATATCTGTACCTCTACCCAGTAGTTGCTGGACATGCTTTCTTCCCATATTGTCATGACTACAAAAAACAGTCTGGACACTGCCAAATGTCCCATGAGGCATTAATGCTCTGTGTTGAAAACCACTACTCAGAAGCAGCAATGGTAACAGTCATTTAAAAAACACTCGATAATATATTCCTGCAAAATAAAACAAATCCAATACGTATATGTGTGTACTGTCATATATATTTGTCTTCATTCCCCTTGGGGTGTACATGTGGATGCCACATACCAATCCCTTAAAAGCTCACCTCTCAAGGTCCTTGCAGATGGTGAGCAGGCATTCCTTTTGTGCCTGTTCCTCTAACAGGCTCCCAATAATGCTTAGCCCCTTAAACCTCTAGAGTTGCACTGTCTCCTCCCTTCCTCCCGATGTCCTCCCCTGAACAACAGCCTCTCGCTCTATAATCTTCTAGGATGCCAAGGAAGGCAACCACATCAAGAGACCTAATGGTCAGATTTCAGCTCAATTTTTAAAAAGCTAATGTAATTACTAACACAGTAAGAACATAATTGTTTGCATTATACAAATACTGTTTCTTCCTGTAATTCCTAAAGACCACATACAGTGCTATTGTTCTAACACCATAAAAGGCATTACTCCTGATTTCAAGGAAATTACAATGAGAGAGATTTATTATAAAGCCAAGAGAGGCCTTAACTGGATTCTCTATGTTATAATTTTATTAAGTATGATGCCATTTCTAATGTGCCACAATGTAGAGATGGTACAAGTTAAGATACTCAACAGGCTTGAATTGTTTCAATCAGATCTAACACTGGTTGATTCTCTTGTGTCTTGGCAGAGATCCATGGCACCCTGGCCCTCAGCTTCACGCTCTGAGGTCACTTCTTCCAGCTGCAGGCGGTGGGACGGTCTGGGTTTCATCGTCCTGAAATCCTGTTCTTCAAATCCTAGTGCTGCGCTGACTGCTGGCATCTAGCTCTCAGGAGGCTGGTTTTTGTTTGTCAAGAAGAACCTCGGTGACCTCACTGCAATCAATACACCCATGAGTGGCTATGGAAGATGCTTAAAAGTGTCAGCGGCGGAAAAGGAAACTCACCATTCTAACTACTTCAGGGTAAGTCTGCTCTGTCAGACAGCCTCTGCTTATTGTAATGTAGTCCACCAGTTCATTAAGAGTGGAGCGCTTGTATTCTTTCATTTTAAGATCAGATAGCGTGTCCATGAAGTCAAAAATGACACAGCACTGCTGAAGTTTCTTTAGGAACAGTTCAGGCTGCTCTGAGGTTGGAACGTCTAAGAAAAAAAGAGGAAATGGTGTAAGTCTGTCATCAATTTCTAGGCAACAGGAATTCTCTGTGAAAGTTACTTCAAAAGCAAACTCAAAAGAACAAGACAACAGTGTTCTTGTTACCATCACACATAGGTAGTAGGAGACATGGTAAGCACCACATCAGAGACCTCATGTCTGAAAGCACAACACAAGTTACTTTGTCTGCTGAAGACTGACTAAATTCTAAGAGCAGTCTGCAAGTTAAAGCAACGTTTAACCCAAAACACCCCAGTGTGTCCTTAATATCCAAAAATCACTGAGAAAGGTCGAACTTGCCCTTACAAAGTGAAGCCACAAGTTTTCAGTTAGTTTAAATTCATTTACTAAATGATTTCAAAGCAGAAATGTCAGTCTATTTGCTTCATGCTGACATCCTTTGTGTTTAAAGCATAGCTGCTTGTGGGTTTGTTTTTTATTTGTTCTGTTTTTGTTTTATTTTGGTTTGGGCCCCATAACGGTGCTTTGTCAAAGAAACTTGGAAAAGCAAGCAAATGAAATAATGCCAACCAGTACAGCAATGCTGGGGAGACAGCTCAGTTGGGAAAGTGCTCTCCACAATCATGAGAACCCAGGTTCTGACCCCATCACAGAAGAGCCAGGCATGACAGTGCTCATCTGTAACCCAGTGCTGGGGAGACAAAAAGGCAGGAGGATTCCTAAGGCCTGCCAGCCTCGTTTGCTGCTGGGCCTGGGTTCCTGTGAGAGATGCTGTCTCAAATAACAAGGTGAAAAGCTCCTTAGGAACATACCCAAAGTTGACCTCTGGCCTGCATATGCACGTGCACGTGCACGTATACACACACACACACACACACACACACACACACACACACACACATACACACACACACACAACGCACGCACACGCACGCACGCACGCACGCACAAAAAGCACAAATGAGAAGTGGAAACACAAGAACCAATTACACTTGGATCTACAACTTTTAGCCCATGCTCTTCTTTGGCAGTGAGGAAAACCTACTGCCATCTTTATGAAACTGTTCTCAGAGAGCCAGCAAACTGGCTAAGGACGGAAAGGTATTTTCCACAAACCTGGCATCTTAGTTTAGTCCTTGGAGCCCGCATGGCTCTCTGTAATTTACCTTCTGACCTCTACATGTGTGCTATGGAATACATGTATCCACCCATATATGCATGCACAAAAAATTAATAAATGTAACTTTAAAATTGTTAAATGTTCTCAGAATAGGTATCTGTTCTCTTTTCAAACAAGAGCAGATTAGGGCCCCTGGGGATACAGCTCAGTGCGTAGAGCACTTGCCTAGCACTCACCGGGCTCTTGCTCCTAATTCCCAATGTACACAAAACAACAGGCGGTGGCACTGGCTCATAATCCCTGCACTTAGGAAATGTAAGCAGTAGAGACCAAGACTTCAAGAGCACCCTCAAGTTTGAAGCCAGCACGGGCTACATGAGACTCTTTAAAAGGGGGTGATGGGGTGGTGGCAAGGTAGTTAAGCAGTGAAAGATCTTTTTATCAAGCCTGACTATCTGAATCCAAAGTCTAGGATACACATGGTGGAAGGAGAGAACGGACTCCAGAAAAGAATCCTGACATCCCCAGGTGTTATGTGGAAAGCACACGCATGCACACTGCACACACTCAACAGTTTTTGGTTTTGTTTTTAGTGAGAACATTGTCAGAAATGCAGAGTGCTTGTAGGGGGTTCGGCTACAATGGAATACCTATATCAACCTCCTTCCCCAAGCACCAGGGACCATTCAGGAAGAGAGGAGGGCAGAAAGATTCTGAAAGCCAGGCATCAGAGAAGACCAGAGCAAAACTGTCTTCTGGACCTGGGAGGACCATGTATTCATAAACTCAGAGCAGCTGTGGATGCCTGTGCACCACCAAGCCAGTTAACAGTCTACATGGAGTAAGGGGGAGTTCGAAACCTTAACAGAGGAGTTAGTCCTCAGCTGGTAGCTTCTAGGGGAGGAAAAGTCGATTTTTTTTTAAGGATGTGGCTCCTGGTAGGTCAAGGGTGATTAAGAGGATGGCCCTACACTCAGGAGTACTGGAGTGGCACAAACTGAAGTTGATAGGAACATTTTTAAAAGAGAACCTAAAGTTAAGGAAATGTGTAAGGAGGTAGGGGTTGATCTGAGAGAACTTGGAGGGAAGAATGAAGTGTGAATATCTGCTATGAAAATCTCAATTAACAAAAATACTTTCAATGAGGTGGGAATGAGTGGGTAGGAGGGAAAGCATCCTTACAGAAGAAAGGGGAGGGATATGGGAGGGGGAACTGGGAAACAAGATTTGAAATGTAAATACATAAAATATCCAATAAAAAAGGCAAAGAAAGAAAAAAATACTTTCAAACTACATAGGATAGGTAGAAGTAGTGGCGCACACCTTTAGTCCCAGCACTGGGGAAGCAGAGGCAAGTGGATCTCTGTGAGTTCAAGGCCAGCCTGGTCTACATAATGAGTTCTGGAACACCTGGGTCCTTGAAGAGATCCTGCCTCAAACAAAAAAAAAGCCCTTCATCACCTGACTCGGGTGGAGAGCTAACTCCAAAGTCATGAGAGTGGGACAACCAGCCCCACCCTTCACTGACTGAAGCACTTGGGAGAGTAGACCCTGCACCTTACCTGGACAGTACAGTGTAGCTGGCCCTGGTAGCAAAGGCATTGGGGAGTCAGTCCAGGACATGAAAAGAGCAGAGCTGACCCCTGCCCCTTGCCATCTGTAGCACTGGGAGAACTAGCTGGGCACTGCTGGAAAGCTGGCCCTGGTGGTGCAGGCACAGGAAACCTGATGGGCTGACTAACTCAGCTACCTCCCAGGCCCAAATCCAGGCCTTTGATTGGCCAACCCCAATTTCTGCCCCATCTATAATGAGCAAATAAAAGGGCCAGCCCTGAAGATCCAAAGCTGAGGATATCCATGACACAGGGCAGTAACAGGATACCTAGAGGAATGTCCATGAGGATCCAGTATAGATAGTATGGCAGAAGCCAGAAGCCAGAGACCTTAAAACAAACCAATGTCCCATCCCAATGAACATTTGCAAGTAAAGACGTATGGATAAAAGGGCATATACTGCGTGACACACAACAGCTTCTATCCTATTTTATTTTATCGGGGTCGGGGGGCATTACAAGGGTAGAGGTAGATATGAAGGGACAGAGAGATGAGTGAAACTGGGATGCATGATATGAAGTTCACAAAGAATCAATTAAAAGTATTTAAAAATATCTCCAGCTAGGAGAAAATATGATCTACAGTTGGCTAGCCTACTCCCCCCCTATTTCTTCCTACTATTTTATCCACTCCCATCCCTATACTGTAGCTTCCCTTGAAAAGCAATGAAAATTATAATCAGTGCAGTGGTTTGAATGAGGATGGCCCAGAAGAACATCTACTTGAATGTTTAGTCTCGGGTGGTGGAAGTGTTTGCAAAGAGTTGGAGGAGAGCTGTCACTGGAGGTGGACCCTGAGGTTTCAAAAGCCAAAACTATTCTCAGTTTGCTCTTTCTCTCTACCTCCTACTTACAAAAAGAAAAAGATGTAAGCTAATTGCTCCAGTGTCATGCCTACCTGCCTACCTACCTACTGCCACCTTCCCTGCCACCCTCTGAGACTGTAAGCCCTATAAACACTTTCCTCTATAAGCTGCCTTGGTCATGGTGCTGTCACGGCATGTGATAAGTAACTGACACACTCAGGGTAGGCTCAAAGAGAAGGTATGCCATCATCCAAGAGAAGAGCTCATTAATACTGAGAAAACACAGGTAAGCAGGTGGCATTCCCTTCTATGAAAGGGGAGGAGGAATAGGAGGAGGAAGAGGAGGAGGAAGGAGAAGGAAGAGGAAGAAGAAGGAAGAAGGAAGGAGGAGGAAGAAGAAGGAGGAGGAAGAAGGAGGAGGAAGAAGGAGGAGGAAGAAGAAGGAGGAAGAAGGGAGAGGAAGAGGAGGAAGAAGGAAGGAGGAGGAGAAAGGAGGAGGAGGAAGAAGAAGGAAGAAGGAAGGAGGAAGGAGGAGAGGAAGGAGGAAGAGGAAGAAGGAAGAAAAAGAGGAGGGAGAGGAAGAGGAGGAGGAAGAAGGAAGAAGGAGGAGGAGAAGAAGAAGGAAGAAAGGAAGAAGGAGAAGGAGAAGAAGGGAGAAGGGAGAGGGGAGAAGGGAGAAGAAGGAGAAGGGAGAAGAAGGAAGAGAAGAAGGAGAAGAAAGAAGGAAGAAGAAGAAGGAGAGGAAGAGGAGGGGGGGGAGGAAGAAGGGAAAGGGAAGAGGAAGAGAGGAGGGGGGAGAGGAAGAGGAGGAGGAGGAGGGGGGAGAGAAGAAGAGAGGAGGGGGAAGAGGAGAGGAGGAGGAAGGGGAGAGGAGGAGGAAGAGAGGAGGAGGAGGAGGAGAGGAGGAGGAGGAGGAGGAGGAGGAGGAGGAGGAGGAGGAGGAGGAGGAGGAGGAGGAGCAGGAGGAGGAGATGGAGATTACTGAGATTGCGGATTGAGTTATGCTGCTAGGAGCAGCACTTGGGTCTCTAGCACACCCACTCGGCCTCTGCTGCTCGAGGACTCCACATCAGTCACCTCATCATGTGAGCCTGAATGGGAGTTTTGGAGCTGGAAGGGGAAGGAAAAAGGCATACTCATGTAACATTGGTTAAAGGTTAAAACCTTCTGGTTGTCTTACTTAATCCAAATTTTGCTACCACAGATTTAGCAAAGGCCCCAAACTAGACTATCCACACAGAGAATGCTCACAAGTACATAAGAAGTCTAAAGCATCAGTGAATGACAGCTTTTAAAAGAGCAAACAGTCATTCAAGCAAAATCAATGTTGGGTGGTCACTCAATAGATTTACATATTTAACAATTCAAAACATTCAGGCAGTTGGCATTAGAAGCTTTTTAATGGTAGGCAGCTGGAATCCATTCTTCATTCATGCGAACTGATCCATCACAGACAAATCAGAGGCAGGCTATCCACCTACTGGATGAGACATAATAGCTTATACTTATTGGATGTACTGGGTACACTCTCTGTGCTCTAGTCTAAGCACTTAAACACACTAATTCTCATTTAATCTCTACAACAATGTACATAAATAGGTGCTATTTTTAACTTAATAGATGAGTAAATCAAGATAGAAATATTCGGTATCTTGCCCAGAATCATACAGCTAATAAACGTGGAGACACAATTTAAACCCAACATGTCTGGCTCCAGAGCCTAGACTCTTCTCCACCATGCAGCACTCACACACATAGAAAAAAGGAAGAGTAAGATGCAGCAGCAGGAGAAAGAGGGGAGAATCACAATGCGCTCCCAAGGCTCCCCCACTCATGAACTAGCACAGGGCCCCTCCATTAGCTGCCTCCAGAGCTTCCCAGGCAGCAAATCTTCGCTTTCTATTCTTCATCCTTTATCACAGATTAAATTCTTCTAACAGGGCCTCCCTTCATTAAGGAACTTGAGCAGTCAGGATAAACCACAGGATGCGGGGGTGTTCTTTAAACAATTTGTATAGTAACAGCCTGAAAAAAAATTTCCCATCACAACTGAAGATTGAGCTATAAAATCAGTGGAAGATCAAGGACTACTTCTAACTACAGGAAGGCTAAGGAGGGTAACATGAACCCAAGCATTCACAACAGCCTGGGAAACCTGTCTCTCCGTCTCCCTTTCCCATCCCATCTTCCTGGGTGGGGGTGGGAGCAGGAACGGTCCAAACAAGCTCTTCCTGTATGGACTGCACTCCTGAGCTACGCTGCCCCAGTCTCCATGCCCTCACTGCCCTAGCCCTGGTGGGTTGTAAAAAGATAGGACACAGCAAGGACCAGAGGAGTGTTGCGTAGTCCAGGAGGTTTCAACAAAGTAGGAGAAGTCTGATATTTATGGGACCACTCCTAAAAGCAATATACTCTTTCAAAAAATTTGAAAGGGAGGAGGGGGACTGGAGAGATGGCTAAGTGGTTAGCACTGGCTCCTGCACCCACATGGCAACTCTCAACTATCTGTAATTCTAGTTCCAGGGGATCTGACACCCTCACACAGACATACATGCAGGCAAAACACCAATGCACATGAAATAAAATAAATTAATTAAAAAAAAAAAAAAAGGGAAGAAAGACTTAGGTACCCAGTACTCTCCTGCACATGAAAAGAGAAAAACCTCATAAATTACAAGACAGCAAATAGTACATTCCAACCACAATGTGTAAGTAACAGTTGCTACTACTTCCCAAAACCAAATCACCTGAACATCTAAACACTTCTGAAGTAGCTTAAAATTGGATGAAAATGTAAATTGTTAAAATATAAGGTCATCAAATAACTCCCAAGCAGGCAATCAATAGATCTATCTAATGGTATTGTTTGGCCTACAAAATTCATCCATCCTGCCCATGGAATCATAACCAGAAATAACAAGAAATTAATATAGTTGTGTAATAGCATGAAGGTCATTAGCACAATGACTCTCCCAACCAATGCCAAGGCTTAAAAGGAGAGAATCAACTGATCCAGTTAATACTGTGGTAAGGTCCCATCAAATCAGGTGCTATCAAGCTGGAAGGCTTATTAAACACATCCTACTGAAGAGGGAAATGCAGTGAGCAGCTAAGTTTGTATGCCTTTGCTCATCCTGGAAGTCCCTGCAGTCAGTCCCCCAAGACTCTAGAGGAACTGAATCACCCTAAGTAAAGCTGAGCTGCCTGCCTCCTGATAGCTGCTCCCAGTGTGGTTATTCACTGTGCAGACAGAGCCACAGGGTTTCTGACCCCTCCACTCTGTCTCTGCTCCCACTGCCTTTGTGAATTGAATCAGCTGATGATCCATAAGAGCGGGGAGACCCACAAAAAAAGTCAACTCTCCTAAGGTGTGTACACACAAATAATTTAGAAACCTACGGAATGACATGTAATGGAAAAGTGACCACAATATTCAAGAGAAAGCAAGTTCAGATTAAGGGATATGTTTCTCTTTATATACAGAGCACTCCATAGGATAACCATGGTTACAGCATCCATAGCCACTCTCCTCATCCTGGCTTACAGACAAGCAAAGGCATAAGGAGTTCAAAGTCAACCGCAGTGACATATAAGTTCCAGGCTAGCCTTAGATACATGATACCATGTCCTGAATCAACTGATAGATGGAAGGGCAGAGAGATGATAAAATAAATAATCAGATCCGGCACAGAAAAGCCATGATACTGTCTGTAGTCTCTGACCCCCTTCATTCTTAAACTTTGCCTTAGAATGAACTAACCCTGATCAAGTATACTACCAATTTCTCTGACAATCCTTGATAATCTTCAACAAAATCAGTAAGAATTCTCCTTGTCTAAGGCATGAGTCTACGCTTAGAGAAACCTAGAAATAATGCCTCAATTCTAACAAGATGCTTCATACAAATTATTAAGTATACTTAACCCTGAAAGTCTGATATAAAAATGCACTACGCAGATGATAAAATGCCTAGTTATCTGACTGTGGAGTCTGTTCAAATCCTTTTCAGCAATGCTATCTCTGAACACAGACCCAAGCAACACGCTCTGTGTAGCAAGTACTTCAGAAAACCTAGAAAGAATCATGCATGCTTCCATCAGGAATTACTTTGACCTAATCAATCACAAAACAGCCAACAATACTTTATCTGAACAAGAAGACAGCTGGGCTATGGTGATACATGCCTTTAATCTCAGCCTCAGGAGTTCGAGGCTGACCTGATCTAGCGTGAGTTTCAGAACATTCAATGCTACACAGGGAAATTCGTCTCAAAAACAAAATAAATAAATTTAAAAAACAAAACAACAAAAAACAAAAAACCAAACACACAAAGCAAAACCTAAGAGGGCAACTACCAGTTTTTAAAACGAATCAAATAATAAAATGAGACTTCTAGTTCAGTAGGAACTAGACAAAATGAAACATGATCCAGGATACTTCAAGACACAAAGTGAGAAAGCCTAATCCAAATCCAGACTGTTAACTAAGTACTGAATTCTTCACCTCTACTGTACATGTGTATTCAAACTTGCTGTTTCAATGAGGATGGTGACAGGCACCATAGCATTTCTACTGCTAGGCATTCTTATTCTATAAAAAGCATTTCAGATGACTTCACTGTGTAGCCGAGGCTGAAAGCCACAGGTTTTAAAGCAAGAACTCTAAAATCCTTACTTCAGTCCCTCCACATCTGAAATCCCTTTTCTTTCTGTTTGGCTACAGCCAGCAAGGAAAACTTTGAGTCTCTTAAGCTAAGGAAGGACCCTGAGAAACATCTACAACAGTGAAAGCATTTCTTCTTGGCCTTGGTCATAAAAGCTGAATGTAGAGATAAATGCTTTCAGAACTCTTGCCAATCTAGTGGGAAGCCTGCAAATACTCTGTTGATTATTAGTGCCCACTTTTCTATATAGCTTTGTGTAGAACAGCTAGCACAAATACAACACTATCAAA
The DNA here is from genome assembly GCF_011064425.1 of Rattus rattus. Lineage (NCBI taxonomy): Eukaryota > Metazoa > Chordata > Mammalia > Rodentia > Muridae > Rattus > Rattus rattus. The sequence goes on from NC_046160.1 coordinate 89,690,315, forward strand.
AACCTGACACAAGGTTATTAATTAGCCACAAGAAACTCAAATGCTCAGACACAAAAGGACCAGCATAGTAATAAAGACCACTTACTGTTGCAAGTATGTACTAAGATTCTAACACACATTCTCCCCCTAACTCTCAGAATGTCCAATACCACTATTTCAGTGGAAGAAATTCCTATCCAGAACAGTCAAGTCACTTTGTCCAACATCCCATGCTAATAAGTAAGACCTTAGCTACTGACTGCCTGCCCCCAAAACAGTCTTATCATAGGGCCCACAAAGAAAAAGGTGACAATGATGATGACAACGACGATGATGAATGATGATGATGACGACGACCGACGACGATGACGACGACAAGGACTGTGATAGATAACAGTAACTAAAAACAGATTTTGTCCACTGTCATGATTAGTGACTTTTCTAAGTGGAGTAATCTAAAAAATACTACTATGTTTTAAAACTGAAAAGCATACAACAGGTCTTAAACAAATGAGTAACACAGATGGCTAAACTTAGTTTTTAAATAATAACATTATTTATTCCTCCCAGTTTAGATAATCATCACGTGTTTATTATTAATCTTTCGCGAACCTCTTCAGTTTCCTTTCCCAAAGCCAACAAACAAATGTGGTCTAATTTATAAACATAATCCAAAGGTCACTACTAAGATACACTGGAGTGGCCTAGCAGCAAAATGCTGATTTGAGGCTTTCATGTTGTTCTAGAACTATATTTGCAACAGAATAAACAGAAAAGAAATACAGATGTAAGTCTGTGGCCACACATGCACTCACACAAGCATACACAAACATATATGCAGGCCCACACACTTCTGACAAGTATTTTTGTTTTCAACTCTTTACCTTCTAACATCAAGGTAATCACTGAAGCTTGAAATGAAATTCTGTTAAGTTCTTCAACCCCTAATTATAGGCATAAATCACTTCCTGTTACCAGCTCACCACAGGATCGAAGCCACCAAAGCCTCTGACTTCCGAGGTTAGCGTTTCTATTATTAGTCCATTTCCTGAGGATTTATTTCCAAGGACGGACACACCAGCAGTATAGGAGATTAAGGGTGATTTGCATTTGCTATGCAAACATGAAAACTGGAGTTGGGATCCCCAAACCCATGTAAAAAGCTGGCCAGGCACAACAGTCATTAGCAATCCCGGTAAACAGAGGACAAAGATAGGGGATCCCTGGGGCAAGATGGCTAGCCAGATTTGAGTATGAATACTGAATTTTATTTCCTGTGTAAATCAATTGTAAATGAAAATTTTATGCCTCTTTTAAAGAAGTATATAGAGGAAACATAAATAATGTACTTAATACGAAACAAAAAACACTATTTGTAGTCCTGAAGTACAAATTTTAAAACTATGTTGATTTTTAATGATGCAACATTTATGAATGTAAAAAGTAGAGACCAGCTTACATGAAAAGTGTGTGTGTATGTGTGTGTGTCATTGATTCATCTCTTCCTATTAACATCCAATAAAATACTGCCTCATTTTCTGAAACTACATTCAAAAAATTAAAAACTAGAAGCTTTTTAAGATTAATCAGTAGGGTTGCTGGAGTAGTTATGAGCATTTCATGCTTTTCCAAGGGACCCAAGTTTGATTCCCAGCATCCATACAGTGGCTCATAATTATCTGTAACTGTAGTTCTGTGGGACCTGATGCCTTCTTCTAGACTCCTCAGACACCAAACATATACATGGTGCAAAACAATATACACCAAAAATAAAAAGAATTTTTAAAATTACAAAGACTAAAGTGTGAGCTAAGGCGATGGCTGACTCAGTGAGTGCTGCTATACAAAGGTGATACAGGCTCCATCTCGGCGACCGTGGAACAGGCTAGGCCTGACTGCACAAGACCTGCATAAGGGACATGAGTTTTGTACTCATTCATTCACTCACCAGACAGTCATGGACACCCACTGAGGGATATCACAAAGACACAGGAGAGCCTAGCATAACATTGCATGGCTTTATTCCAAGCACCCAGGAGGCAAAGCCAGGTAGATTTCTGCAAATTCAAGGCCACCTGGGCTATATACAGAGATTTGCAGAAATCCTAACCTGTATGTTCCAGGGGATTGTGGGGTGGGGGCAGGGAGGTGTTTAAAATACTAAATTAGTCTACTATATTTTATGTATATGCTCCAGGGAAAATAAATAATATACAGACCAAAGCAGGCTACATATACATAGCAGGCTGGAACTGGAAGGTACAGGTTTGAGCATAGCATTCATCTGAAAGAAGAAATTTAAGAAAATATTCAAAGGAAGGGCAGGAGGAGGCCAGCAAATATGTCTACAAGAAAGCATCCCACTCAGAGGAACAGTCAATGCAAGGGTCCTCTATCTGGAAAGAGTACAGAAGAGTCCGAGGGAAACCAAGCCCATGAGTATAGGTGGGACTGCAGTGGAAGTGGGAGATGATGGACAGACAGTGGCACAGCACATTGGGACGCACTGTTTACCAAGAAACCCTGGGCTTAGCTTCCCTATCTGTAAAGTAGAAGATGTATTTTACAAAGGTTGAGTATGTATTAAATGAAAGGTCATCTGTAAAAGTAGAAGTGCTTTTTGAAGAGAAGAAGAAAAAGAAGAGGAAGGGAGGGGGAGGGAGGGAGGGAGGGAGGAAGGGAGGGACTTATCAAGTATCTACTGGATACAAGAGAGCAAATTTTCTACTTTTTTTTTTTTTTTTTTTTTTTTCCCGGAGCTGGGGACCCGAACCAAGGGCCTTGCGCTTACTAGGCAAGCGCTCTACCACTGAGCTAAATCCCAACCCCTACTTTATACCTTTTATGATGATTTCTGTAGGGAATTTCTTATATTTTAACATAACTTCAAACTTATTTTAAAAGCACTTTTCAAATACACTCTCAAGTATTTCTAGGCACATTAAAATTGTTATTATCAGATTCCAGTAATATCAAACAGCAAAAGCTATCTATTTGAACACATCCACAATCATAACCTGTCTTCTCTTATGTAGCTGGCTTAAATACAAGTAGCAGATCATAAGCAATTACAATAAAAGGAAATCAACACAATAAATTTCTTGAGTGTGTGTGACTGAAGCCTGACCTTTCACCCAAAAGTATAAAAACTTCAAAGATTAACAAATACCACAACTGTAAAGTAGAAGGGGAAAATGATCAGAATTACAGGTTTGCAGGAAGCACTTATCCAGGTACATGGTACAACCCACACAAAATAATGTCCCAGTGAAGTAACGCATTATTTTCAACCATTGATTGAGGATCTTTTCTCTGGAGATTATTTCTACAAAGGATAAAAATGGCCTAAGCATTCCCATTTGTTTTGAGGATTAACGTCATTTCAAACCATTTCAGAACGAGATGAACCTGTGTCTATTTTAACAATATGAAGCTAGAAACAATGGGGAGAGAGAGCATGGATAGACATACGGACAAATGGGTGGATGGATGGGCAGATGGATGGGTAGATGGATGACAAGCAGATACCACATTACCATCAACTGAGCTGTTAATTTATAACTTGATCACCTAGACTACTCATAGACACCATAAACTTTTAAAAACAGATTTAGAATACCAAAAAAAAAAAAAAAAAAAAACCATCAATCTAATGTTACAATGCCAGCTTAGAAATACTCATCAGCTGGGAGGTTTAAACATTAGACCTTAAGCTCTTGAAAGTGACAAAGGACTCAGGAGAGTGGAATGACCTTTAATCTCAAAAATACCAAAGCTTACATTTATAATTAAAGTCATAATCTGAGCAATGAAACCCAGTGACAGCATGTCATACAGACCCTAATTATGGCACTGCCCTGTGCTCCACAGGACAGCTATTACTTAACATATATTAAATACAAAGGCAAAGCCATGTATTAGTTGACTAAATCCAAAATTACAATTTGAAGTATCATGCTAAGAAAAGTAGTATCCACTTGAAATATCAATATGCATAAAAACAATATTATTTGAACATGGAATAGAGAAATTAAATATATGTATTTCAATATGTATGTAAACTATGTGACTGTACAAAACATGGAGAGCATTAATAAAGAGAGTGCCTGGAAAGCACTTTCAGAACAGAAAGGCATTTTAATATTTCTACAGTACAGTATGGTATTAGCTTTGGCTCAGATATATGCAGCCAAGGCCCTTCTTTGCTACTGCTTCCTGAGGACAGAGACAGCACTGAAGTCTAGACCTACACATGCTGATGATGCATTCCTAAGGCCCAGTTTTCCCTAAACTCAGTGTTTCTGTGTTCAATTTGGACCCTAGGTAGAACCTAGCTAAACTTGACACTGAGTAGTTCAAACATTCCCTCTTCCGTTACCCTTAAAACCACTTTCCCTTTTGAATAACTTATTATTGTTTATAACTGCATCTTCCATTGAGGAGCCAAATGAGGTATAAAAAAACACAAGCCAGTTTTATTAAACATAGTGAAACATAGTTTTATTAAACTAAAACGAAAATGGGCGACTAAGTTCACTATCTCAGAAGTCTGCCAGTTCTAATTCTGGAAAAGCATCATGGAAATGTTTATGATTTCAGACAAGTTAGGCTGAGAACTTGAGGGAAACAAACTCATTCTGCATTCTTCCAAACAGTCTGAAATGAGAAGACCTGGGCTCAAATCAGCTTCACCATGTACCTACTGTGAGTATGCAGGGTGACAGTTAAGACAGCCTAGATTCCAAAGCTGGCTTCGCTTAGCTGAGCCTCTGTCTCTATGATCTCATACATAAACGATAACTGCACCTATAGGTAAGATTATTATAAAGATAGCAGTGAACAAAGGGACATACGGAAGCCATCTAGGACACATGTAATGCTCGATAAACTTTATTTAATCTAAAACAGAAATTCTCAATAACAGCTCAAGGATTTCACAAACGATCACAGAACACACACCAAGTATTTCATCTGGTACTCAAATACAGAAAACGCAAACGTGTTCTGAGGGCATGGCTCAGTGGCGGATGCCTGTGTACATGGATCCTCAGCAGGACAGAAAGAAAACGGACAAGTGAACATTTCTAACCTGCCGGGATGATCAGTTTTCCCTCCCTTTTTTCTGTTGTTGTATCTAGTTTTTCAAGCCACACTGAAATTAAATAATGTTGAGCTTAGTCATTACGCTCCACTGAGATTACTTCAGAATGAAATAATAACTTGGATAGAGGAAGGGCGACCGTGATGAGGCATGTGAGCTAACACAGCAGTCAGGCAGGCACAAGTCAATCGTGCAGGTCTATCTTGTCCCACCATGCAGGAAAGTCACTCAAGCTATCAAGCTGCATGCACAGATGACAACGTCCCTTGAAAATGGTCATTAAGTACAAGAAGGTCAGAGACTATTCTCAGTGACACTTTTACATTTTAGAAGTTCCCATAGCTTAAATCTGTGCAGCAGGCACCAGGCTCACTAGGAAAGCACATAAAAATATGTGCTTCAGACTTGTGATGAAGCCAGATGCCTTGTGTACAGAGGGCTCGTGGATCTAAAGGGGTCAGAACAGCCTGTTTCAAAAACTGTCCATTACCGAAAATGGCATGTCTTTAACACTACAAACAGTGTCAAAGGCATTTGCTACCGAATGAGACACCAAAATAAGCAAGGGTCAGTGAGGACAGGTCAGGTACAGAGGGCGAGGAAAAGAAAAATTCACATTCTAAATAGCCATTTCCTGGTTCAGAATAGTTTCTGAAAGTCCGGAATGAGTCATTCTTTCCCAGTCATTTCATGTGTATGTAATAATAGTAAAAACTTAGTAAGCATTTACTCTGCTGCAGTCACCACTCTAAGCAGCTCAGATGTATTAACTCCTTAATTCACTCGGCACTGCTGAGACAGACCTTATTTGCATATAGGAAGCAGGGTCACAAAGAAGTTCAGTCATTTCCCTACCACACAGAGCTGGAAAGGCACCCACCTACACACACTCTACTACCTCTGCCAAAAGTCATGTGAACAATTCTAACCAGTTTCTAGGGTTAGTTTTTAATCTAAATCTACAGCACACAGTAGGGGTAGTGGCACGTCTGTGAGAGTTAATGTTTTTAAAAGACTTCAATACAATATGAGATAGGCTTGCGGCCATCTAGTTCCTCTCTGAACCACACAAAAAAACAAAATGCAAGGTTGATCAGAGTCTCCGGCTGGCTTGTTACTTCGTGATGTTTAAAAGATCTTACTATGATGTGTAAGTCTCTCAAAAGATAACCCAAGTTCTCTCTGCCTGCCAGCATTCCCTCTGCACCAACACTGGCTTGCTTCCCACAGTCCTTGTTTCCATTTATTTACTTTTCAGAGAAGGGTAATGTCTTATTTCATTTTGTCCTGGAATTCCTGACATGTTGGTTCCACCTAAGTTTTGATGAGATGAGTCTGAGTGTTTAAGTCTGTTAGCACCAGCATAGCTAAGGTCTAAAAGAGTCCCATAAGTAAATATGCCCAGCTGGAAACAGGAGTTAAAGGAAGCACATGAGACAGGGAAAGAAGATATTTAGCATGAATGAAAGTGAATACATTACAGGGAATATGAGAGAAGACCTGAAGCTTTTTAAGCATTCTCAAACTGGACTGTGCCATTTCGTAATCCTAATAGCCATGTAACCAAGCTAACTAGATTTTATTTCTCTGCAGTGCAGAAATGTAAATTTCAGCAAGCATGCATGATTCACTCAAAATTGTAACTGGGATCACATTCAAGACACTATCTTATAGGTTACATGAAGACCACTGCCCCTTCTGTGCACATGGAAAGTAATTCCTGGCTAGAGTCAGTTCAAATACTGAGACTTCTAAACCAGATTCAACTATTTAGCCAAGCACATCTCTAGATGTTATCAGTTCAGAAGCATCTTATTCCCCACTACACATCAGTTTTATTCGAAAGCCATTTTGGCAGCTCATTTACCATAATGCACTCTTTACCTTAAAGAAAAACAGATCATTACAGTGGTTGGCACTCCTGGTACTTTCAACTTTCTTTAAAATGTCAAGCGCTTTCCAACCTACTAACAACTGATATTCATGAAGTAATCCATAAGACACTGATGAGTCATATGGACAATCACAGTTAAAGCAAAATAACTGAATAAGAAGTTAGATTATGACATCTGACCAGTGTCCACAATACTTTAAAATTAAGAACAGGTTGAATCATTTATACCAAAATATTAGCATTATTTTAATATGCAACATATCCAATACATCTCCATTTTAAATTAAAATGGTTATTTAAAGGATATTCTCAGGAGTACTGTGATGAAGGTACATTAACTACTAAATATGGAGGTCAGACATGCAGTAACCACCATACAGCATCTCCTAAGGAAATCACCGCTGGAGGGCATGGATTAGAGCGCAGTAGGAAAGTGTTTGCCTCTCATGCATGAGCTCTACATTAAATCTCTAGCACTATAAAAACAACTTTTAAAAGAAAAACAAACACGCACAATCATTGCCATTTAAATTAATTAATCTCTTAATTTAACTAATTAAATTAAGAGCACATACAAGTGAACACACAGCTAGACCAGCGGAAATGACACAATGGTAAACTGCTTGCTACCAAGGCTGAATACCTTAGTTCTATCAATGGGACCTGAATAGAGGAAGGAAAGAGTTGTCCTCTGCTAAAAATTGTCCTCTGACCTATACACAAATGCCTCAGCACATGTGCACCCACAAACAAACAGTAAATGTCTAAAACACAGAAGAAGACATCCAACAGCTCCACAACCTTGTTTTATACCTGGTTAGACTAAAATCCCTGGATGGAAATGTAAATACTCCCGTTCACACAGTTCCCGAGTGCCAACTCTATTAAGGCTAATATAGCAGTGAAAGCTGGCCATGGAAGCTCACACCTCAATCCCACTATTCTGGAAGTTGAGGCAAGGGAATTACAAGTGTGAGGTCAGCCTGGGCTACATAGTCATACTGCAAAACAAAACCCTGTGTGGAAATGCAGAGGAGGGAAGCAGGGCGCCTCGCATATCCAGCTCAGGCAAACCCAGCCGATACACTGTCTGAAAAGAAAATGTTAACTGCAGTACTATTATTAATAACTAGCACTCACAGAGTACTCTCAGCACAGGTCAGAAACTGCCAACCTGCTTCAACAACAAAAGCTAACAGCAGCTGGCATACATTGTTGAGTTAACATTTACAGAAATTACGTCATAAAAATCACAGTTTACATATGGAGAAAGTAAGGTACACAGAAACCAAGTCTCTGTTACCCAAGGTCACAGCAGCAGTCAGATGGAGAAACAGAGCCACAGCCTCCGTTGTTCTTGCCATCAGCAGGTGAAATGGACTACCTAGGATCTAGAAGCCACCTCAAGCACGTGAAAAATATTCTATAAGAAACTGATACCACCAGTACCACTCAATTTTTACAATAATCATATAAATTGAAAAAATTAAAAAGCAAAAGAAAGCTGGGAATCAAAAGGTGATGGTACATGCCCTTTAATCCCAGCACTCAGGAAGCAGAGGCAGGTGGATCTCTGAGTTTGAGCCCAGCCTGGTCTACAAAGGAGTTCCAAGACAGCCAGGGCTACACAGTGAAACCCTATCTTGAAAACCAAAAAAGGAAAAGAAGGAAGGGAGAGAGGAAGACCAATAAATATTTCCTTAATAAAAGCAGAAAGTATAAGTAAGCTCTGAAAAGGAACAGCCAAGTAGGGCTGGAGAGAAAGGTCTGTGGTTAAGAGGCCTGGTTGTCTTGCTGGGGACCTAGGTTTGTTCCCCAGCACCTGCATGGTAACTCACAATTGTCTGTAACTTTAGTCCAGCAGATCCAACACCCTCTTCTGGCTTCCTTGGGCACCAAGCACCCACACAGTATACAGACGTGTGTGTGTGTGTGTGTGTGTGTGTGTGTGTGTGTGTGCATATAAAATACCCATACACATAAAATTTTTAAAATGAAATAATAAAAATAAATTTAAAAAAGAATAACCAAGTTAAATAATACCAACAATAATAAAACAGATTTTAGTTTAACCTGTTTGTTAATTTTTTCTATTATTTTACTGATTCATTTTGAAAGGAGGAAGGGAAAACACCAAGTAAAGCAGCAGAGGTAGAGAGAGTAAATAAAACAAAGGAGAGAAAGGGGAGTTAGACACTGCCTTAGTTACTATTCTAACATGGTGGAGAGATAGCATGACCAAGTCAGCTTATAAAAGAAAGTGTGTTATTGGGGGCTTGCTTAGTTTCAGAGGGTGAGCTCATGACACACGGCAGAGAACATAGCAGCAGAAAGCACAGCCTGGGAGCAGTAGCTGACAGGTCACAGCAGATCCACAAGAGAAAGGAAATGAGACTGGACCGGGTGAAACTAGAGAGCCCAGCCCCAATGACACGCCTCCTCCATTAAGGCCACACCTTCTAATCCTTCCTAAACAATCCACTAGTAGGGAACCAAACATTCAAAGATATGAGCCTCTGGGGGCCAATCTTATTCAAACCACTAGAGATCCTGAATTTCTGTAACTTAACTGCCAAATAAATGCACAAATTCAATTTAAGGGAGATCTTTTCAAATCCAGAATGCAAATAAGCAGCAGTAAGGTTATGGGTCTCTTGTCTATATAATACAGTATCTTACTAGAACTGCTCTTGGTGAAATGCACTGGGCCTCTGTCAATCTCATCACTCAGGAAGCAAGAAGCAGGAAGATACCTGTGTCTTTGAGGCCAGCCTGATCTACATAGGGAGGTTTAGAACAACCAGGGCTACATTGTGAGACCCTGTCTCTAAATAAATAATTAGAATTCCACAACCCACATAAGACCAACAGTAGGTCCCAACTGTTCTCAGCAAGACACTTCAGACTGTTTCCTCACCTTAAATGGGAAAATATTCTGAAAAACCATAAAATGCTTTACTTAGTACTTAGTCATCTACTGAAACCACTGGTAAGGGGTCAAAGAGAGAAAACCAAATAAAAAGACTTAATGATGTATATAGTCCTGCCCTATAAAATGAAGACTACTTTGGACTAAAATATACACCAAATGAAAACTTCCACTCCTTGGCAAATGAAGCCCACAAGTGTTAAACTCAGTAATGAGGGAAACTGAATCGTAGACCATGGTTCCCTCCACTGCCCGACTAAAGGCCGCCTTACTATATTCAGTCAAGAAACAAACACCAATTTCAGAGCAAACTGTGGCAAGAAATAAGGAGAATATACAGCACTTAGAAGGGAGCATGCATGCATTCCTATGTGGTAGTCATTGGTATCCATGTTAATATGCTGTCTTTGAAAGTGACTCCTTAGGTAGTTAACATTCCTACCAGCACTCCCTTCCTCAGCATGCTTGACCTGACTTGGGCATCTGTGTGCAGCTGAGCTGAGCCACTGGTAAATATTGCAAGCAAAAAAGGAAAAGTGAAAGACAGCAATTGTAATCATTGGGAGAATTAATGCTCAACCCAGTTCCCTAAATTCCTTTTATAAAACTCTTTTGCCCTGTGTACTTTAACAGCATGTCTTGTATCATTTTTAAAAGTTGATCTAGTAAGTTGTAGCACCATAGTTTTTTAGAAATGAATACATTCAACACAGTGAGTGTAAGCTCTGCCTCATTTCGCTTTCATGTTGATTACAATTACACTTCCCTATGTGAGTGCATGCACATGCAAGCACGCCCGATGTGCACACAGGGATAGAAAGTAAAACAAACTCTTTATACGAATAAAAAAAATACCATCACAAATTTTCTAGGAGAGTTATTTCCACTTTTGTGTGATTTGGCTTTTGGAAATAAAAATAAGATACATTAACTAAATGATTTATATGGGGGATAAATCAAAAATCATAACAATTGTCTACCAGACTATTTCTTACTTATTAGGAAAACTATAATCATGGTACCCACAAAATAGAGAGCTGGAAACACATCCGGAAAGTAAAGTAAGCATCACTTAGGTTTTGTCCTGGAGGGTTCTGTCACTCTGACAACATTTCTGAGGCAGGGATGTGATGGCTCAGTGGGGAGAGACCTGCTGCCAAACCTAACGACCTGACTTCTGTCCCCAGGACATGTGTGGTAGAAGGAAGATCACTAACTTATCCTCTGACTTCCACATTTACACTACAGTATGGTAGCACACATAAAACACACACATATGCCCACAAAATAAAAAATAATAATAATTTCAAAAACTATTTTAGAGGTTGAGGATGTAACTTGGCAGTAGCATGCTTGCCCAGCAAGTGCCAAGCCTTGGGTTTGGGTCTCAGCTCTAAAAAAGAAAAGAAAAAGAAAGAAAAAAGAAAAGAAAAGAAAAGAAAAGAAAAGAAAAAGAAAAAGAGAAAGAAAAGAAAAGAAAAGAAAAGAAAAGAAAAGAAAAGAAAAAGAAAAGAAAAGAAAAAGAAAAGAAAAGAAAAGAAAAGAAAAGAAAAGAAAAGAAAAGAAAAGAAAATTTTTTCTTATTACCAGAAATAATAAAAGAAAAAAGGCTGTCTGAGCTTCTTGGCCTTTGTGCTTTGCGCTGTGGCACAATAGTGTACAAAGAGGGAGGGCATACTGGAAGAAGTCTATCCTCTTCATAGCAACTGAGAACCACAGAAGAACAAAGGAGATCCTAATATCATCTCCCAGAGTGCACAGCCAGTGACCTAACTCCCTGAAAGGAGCCCCTTCCTCCTAAGGCTCCATTTTCTCCCAGCATTGCCACAGGATGGCAACCAAGCCATCAACACACAGATACTAAATAACCAGCAGGAAAAACAAAGCAAATACATAAAGCCTTTGGGACTACTCCAGATCCAAATCAATAGCTAGCCACACATACATTTAAAACAGCCGTGGTGCTTACTGGGTGTCACAGGACATGCCCTCGATTCCAGCACTCAGGAGTCAGAGTCAGAACTCTTTAAGTTCCAGGCCAGTCAGGACTACACAGTTAAGACTGTCTGCTAAAAGTTAAAACAAATAAAGTAATTAAAATAGGGCTAGGGGTTGAAGCCAGGGCCCTGCATCCAGGAGACAAACATACCACTGAGCCATATCCACAGCCATGTAAGTTGCATAGGAACTGCATTTTCAAAACAAATTAGTAAGAGTAGTTACATCAACTCACATTTTTGTAAAGTTCTTTAATGTTCATTTAGAAAGTATTAGTATCCAAAATCTCAAGCCCACTCTGGCTTAATTTTTTTGAAGTATTGAACAGCTTCTAGAAAACTCCATGATTTGCTCATGAGAAAATAAAAGCATGTATTGTCAGTACTGTTATAAAAAGTGTGACTTCACAGACTGCTGAATCATCTCAGGGACCTCCAGGAGGCCCAATGCAAACTGGATGGCTTAGGACACTGGGGAGGGAATCCAGCCTTGGGCTATGCTCTGCTCTATTACAGAGCTGTGCCCTGGCCTTCCCCAGCATACTTTGACAATACCTGGTTCGGGATCTGGGATATACACTGAGAATGCACGAGATCTGCCTCCACTTCTAATTTGCCTCTACAACAGAGTAAATCCCTTCACTTCTCTAGGTCCTAATTATCTCTCAAAAGGGGGAAAAGAGCATCTGTCTCCTGTCCATCACTCCCTGCTTTCATAATACTGAAATTGCACAGACTTGCACTCAGGGCTCTTTGGAAGATTAACTTCTCCTTAAGGAAAGCTCCTGAGTATTACACAGGTGGCAGCTCCACCTGTCTGCCCCAAGCATGCTCACCTGTTCACACGGCACTTTGCCAAATGAACCGACTGGTTGTTGACCCACCCTTACAACACAGAGAATGAGCACAACGCTGACTTCCAAGGCTAGCACAGTAAAACCAAGAAGTGGCTGTCTACCTAATTCTGTGTAGGCAGCATCCAGGAGAGTACTGTCAGCACATGTAAATTCTTCCTGATAAATCATACCCAGAAATGACAGCCCCAGAGAATAGAAAAGCCTGAAGAGGCTTCTCTGAGCCTGCAGATTACATTCACACTAGTAAAAAGAAACTGGCAGAGGGAGGGGGAAAAAATACATGTACTCCATATTAGGTTGAACTGTAGGAAATTTCCAATTTTATAAGTCAAAAATCGTCAGATGTTGGTACTTTCTTTTGTCTCAATTTAACATAATGTTTTATTTTGTTAAGGGCACTGGAACTACGAGTGTTAACACTGCCAAAAGACAATGGCCCTCAACCTGGAAGACACAGACAGCACTTTCCAAAGGCAAATGTGCCTTGTGTTACTTTGTTGTGTAAATGTTTATACTCAAAAAGCAGAAAAGGATCCCACGGTGAACCCTGACATGCCCACAGCTAACTCCAGCAATTAATGAGCTTGGCCAACGCTGCTCCACATATAACTTTCTAAGGGACTTCATCTCCAAAGCACTGACTTCCTTCTGCTATCTGCCTGAACCCTGCTTATCTCTAAACTGAGTCCTCTTTTTTCAGTTAACCTTTCAAAATCCTCCCTACTCAAATTTACAAAGGAGACATACACCAAGACAGACTTAATGCTCACTAATCCCCAACCAGAGCATAGCTCACTTCTTCCCTTCTCTCACCAGATAGGGCCAGCTGACATCCTGGTATAAATGCTAAGAAAATGAATAGCTTACAATTAGAAAACCAATTATTTTGCAAGTCTGGTAGTTTCTCTGCTTTCAACAATATTGAAAGGAATGTCTGTTGTGGTTAAATCTGAAGTCTCTCTCTCTCTCTCTCTCTCTCTCTCTCTCTCTCTCTCCCTCTCCTGCTCCCCCCCACCGCCACACCCCCACACACACATGTGTTTCCCAGCTTAGTGACACTATTCCAGAAAGTTCTGGAACTTTCGAGATGTAGCTGAAGAACAGAGGCCACTAAGGCCCTTCTGCTCTGAGCCCTCCAGTTTCTAACAACCGGATATGACCAGCTACTGTAAGCTTCCATTGCAATGCCTTCCCCACCATGATGGGTGGGACCTGCTCAAACAGGGGTTGTCAACCTGGGGGTCTCAACTCTTCTGGGGGTTAAATAACACTTTTATAGGCGTCTTATACCAACCAGATGTTTACACTATGATTGGTAACAGTAGCAAAATAATTAGTTATAAAGTAGCAATGAAAGTAACTTTATGGTTGAGGATCATCGCCACAAGAGGAATATTAAGGGTTGCATGACTGAGGTTGAGAACCACTGCTCTAAACTGAGACAAATAACCTTCTCCTCCCTTAGGCTGCCTTTGTCAAGTATTTCTTCCCCAGCAATAGGAAGAGCAAATAATCACAGAGTCCAGCTGTAATTGAAAACAATTTTGGCAATAGATTTTTTTTTTTAAACCTAAGTTCAAGGCCTGAGTGACACTGCAATTGCAGAACTCTTCCCAATTCTCTCTCAATTATCGGTAAGGTCTGCAGTGCCTTAGCACAGTACAATACAAGAATTCAAGTAGGGAGACTTCATTCTGAACTGTCCTCCTGACAATCACCAAAACCCATCCATGAACAAAGAACTCTTATTGTAAGGCAAAGCCCTATTCGCATTACAATAGTAGTAGAAGCAATTCTATTCACTATTTTATTGTTTTTTACTGAAATGTTTAATATCATTAAATCAGTCTAAATTATGCAGTAATGAAGATAAATTTGTTTATTTCTAGACTGGGCTAACATTGGTGCCTTGCTGAATGCGGTGGTACACAGGCATAGAATAGTCTAAAGCAGCAGAGGCAGGTGGATCATGTGTTGAGCCTGGACCTCATGTTTAGGGCAGTAAGATCAGTGTGTAAAGGGCACTTGCTAGCAAGCTTGATGACCTAAGTGTGATAGGCAGAGGCCAACCTGATTGGAGAAAAACTCCCACCACTTGTCCTCTTGACTTGCACACATACAAACACAAACGCACACATGTACACCTATACAGACACACACGCATAGATATACACATACACTAAATGAAGGTAATAAAAAAGTGATCCTTTCAAATCTTTAACTACAAGTTATTTTATCATTTTAGATCTATTCTTATTATTTTATGTATATGAGTGTTTTGCCCACATGTATACCTGTGCAACACATGGGTGCCTGGTGCCCAAGAAGGTGGTGGGCCTCCATGTGGGTGCTAGAACATCGCACCCATGTCCTTTGCAAGAACAAAAAGTGATCTTAACTACTAAGCCAATTCTAGTCCTCTACTTTTATTATTTTTAAATATCAAAGTTAGCAATAAAACTTTTAAAAATAAAACAGATTATGATAAATCTTGCAGCGGAAAACTGAGGTAAATCCACCACAGAAAACGAAAAAGACCGTGCTCACTGCTATAGCACAGTAACAGGAAGCACATGCTGTCTGCAAATTCAATTGGTTCAATATTCAAGAGTAAGGAAACAGCTTTCAGTATTTATAACAGCCAAAAACACCATGTTATATAACACCTATCTTAGTTAGAGTTCCTACTGCTGTGATAAACACCATGAACAAAAGCAACTTTGGGAAGAAAGGGTTTATTTCCGCTTAGAACTTGCACTTCAAAGTCCATCACTGAGGAAAATCACAGCATGAACGGAAGCAGAAACCATTGAGGAGTGCTGCTTACTGATTGCTTCTCATGGCTTGCTCCTTATATATTCCCTGGACCACCTAACCCAGAGGTGGTACAACCCACAGTGGGCTGAGGCCTCCCATGTCAATCACTAATTAAAAATATATCCCACAGGCTTATCTAGAGACTAATCTTACTGATGTATTTTCTCAAGCTCTGATTCCCTCTTCTCAGATAACTCTAGCTTGTGTCAGCTGAAAAAAAAAAAAAAAATACCAAAACCGTGAAAGAAAAAAATGTATGCAAGGGGTGAGGGATAAACCTTGTTATACAAAACTCAAGTTTATTTGAGCAAAACTGCTTGAAAATCACTGTCATGTGGTCACAACTGGGTTGGGACTCTGTACGTGCCATACTCTAAAAGCACGGACTTTGGGAAGCGGCTGAGCAATTTAACTGCTGAGGTTGGATTACTAAAGAAAGGGGGATGGCGATAACTGGGGTGATAGGAAACACAGCTTAAAACAAGGACGTCTGAAACAAGAAAACAGAGAGCAGAACTGACTCTGAAAAAGGGAATTGATCTGGATGAATAAAAACTGTTTAACTGTATTTACTAAGGACCAAGCAAGGACACAAAGGCCCCTAATGATGGAGAAAAACCCTGTTATCATCACTTCCCTTACTCAGTGACAACTGTGAGCTGGGTCCTGTTACATACTGCCCCTACATCTTTCTCTGTATTTTGTATGTATGCACTATTAATAGCACCAATAAATGAGTGTTGAACAAAAGAGATGAAGAGTTCTTCCCTGGTGGAGTTCATACAGCTAAGTATCAAGAGCAACACTGCAGAATGTCAAAAGGATACAAGAGCAGTATAGAAGAGAAAAGGCAAAGGGTGCGGGAGACAGGAGCAGGCTCTCCATTCAATACTACTAATCCATCAGTGCAGTAAGTACTGGATGAGGAGAAAGAAAGCTCAGTGGGACTGAGGAGATACTCATCTGTATCAGAGAGGTGACATCCTAGGCTGACTGTACAGAGAGCCAAAGAACCTGGCCAGAAGCACAAGGGGAAGAAGGGCTTTCTAGGCCCTGCAAGGGAACCAAGAGGAGCAAAGCCCAGTGTCTAGTGGATCTAGCTTAGGAGGAGAGTTATAGTCAGCCACCTTGAGAGCGGCAGGAAACCACAGAAGGGAAGTTGATGGCACATTCCACCAGCTTCTGTGAAAGGTAACTACAGAAGTTCCAAGCTGGAGAAAGACCTCCTAGGGACTCCTGCAATAGGAAAAAAAGGGCAGGAGCAGAGCAGGGTGGGGAATGCAAAGAGCAGGGCTCAGCTAGGGGCCAAGTGGATGGCATTTGGACCACAAAAGAGAAGACAGTGCCTTTCCCTAAAATGGGCAACCCTAAAAGAAGCGATCCTAGAGAAATTCAGGGCATGCTAAATTTGAAGTGCCTAGCGTGACTGGGAATGGAAACTGGACGGAAGAAAAGCTAAGCCCGGAGACTATGAGGGGAGTCACTAGTATCAAAATGCATGGGCACTTCCCTCCCTTCCCAACCTATCTCTGGATTATACCAGTTAGAAGAGCAGAAGAACCTGTAGTCGTTTCCTTTTCCATAAAGAACTCGCTCATATTAACATTACTATTTTATGTTCATCTGCCTTAAGCACAGATTGAGTCAATCACCCAGAAATATTCAAACACAGCTTAAGAATGAGGCAATTACAAAAATGGTGCTGTACTGGCTGGTTTTGTGTGTCAACCTGACACAAGCTAGAGTTAACACAGAAAAAGGAGCCTCAGTTTTGGAAATGCCTTCATGAGATTCAGCTGTAAGGCATTTTCTCAACTAGTGATCAAGGGGGAGGACCCAGCCCATTGTGTGAGGTGCCATCCCTGGGCTGGTAGTCTTGGGTTCTATAAGAGAGCAAGCTGAGCAAGCCAGGGGAAGCAAGCCAGTAAGTAACATCCCTCCATGGCCTCTGCATCAGCTCCTGCTTCCTGCCCTGCTTGAGTTCCAGTCCTGACTTCCTTTGGTGATGAACAGCAATGTAGAAGTGTAAGCTGAATAAACCCTTTCCTCCCCAACTTGCTTCTTGGTCATGATGTTTGGGCAGGAATAGAGACCCTGACTAAGACAGGTGCTTTTACAGACTATTTTCAGGAATACACAGTTTTAATTCAAGCCAAAGAAAAAAGTAGTCCAAATGTATTCCAAAGACTAGGCAGGTCAGACCGAGGGTGTAAATCTAGATCCATACTATTAGGTCCAGTCTATCCTGACCATGATCCAGAAATGAGCTCTAGCTGAACTATAGGGTTTCTGGTGGTAGGATAAAAGCCAGCATTCCTCAGGAACTCATTACCTCTGGCAGAAGAGACATAGAGCTCTACACTGATGGTACCTGTGGTTGCACATCAAAGCCCATGAAGCCACCAGGGTCCCTTAGGCCCTATTCACAAGGACTTGTTGTACATGTTCACGCTCCCTCCTGGCCCTTCCCTCCCCTCAGCTGCTCACCTTAGTCTCTACCATCCCTCACTCTGTCTCCTGCTGTCCTCATAATTCTGCATCCTCTTTCATTCACTCGCACATAGCCTGGGCGTGTCCATCCTGATGCTTCTCTCTGCCCTCTATTATTCTCAACACAGTCTTAACCACACAATGGTCTTTACTGCCCCTTCTCCCATACATGGACTTTTGGAATTCCTTCACAATTTTCTCCAACTAGAGAAAGAAACACTATGGGAATGACAGCCTTCATTTTTAATATCCTAATATTTCAGCAAGCCACAATAAACATGATTTATTTATATATTTATTATATATAAGTACACTGTAGCTGTCTTCAGACCCACCAGAAGAGGGCATCAGATCCCATTACAGATGGCTGTGAGCCACCATGTGGTTGCTGGGAATTGGACTCTGGAAGATCAGTCAGTGCTCTTGACCACTGAGCCATCTCCCAGCCCCAATAGTCTCTTTTGAATTTAAGAGAAATCTAAGCAGCAAAAAAGAGCTACCCACGACATCCTTGTTACTTCATCTTAGAAGTCGCCCTTTTGGTTTGGCCTGGTTTGGGTTTGACAGCAAGATCTCATGTAGCCTAGGCTGGCTACAATGCGCTCTGTAGCCCAAGAATAATCCTGAACTCTGACCTTCCTGCCTCCGCTTCCCAAATGCTGGGTGGGATTACAAACATGTGTGTTACCATACCTTGCTTACAGTATTCATTCCATTGGTGCAATTTTGGCCTAGATGTTACTCAGTTCACAGAGGATCTAGACTATTATGCTGTTCAGATAAAAGTACACTAGGGCCAGCAAGATGGCTCAGTGGGTAAAGATGCTTGGTTCACAAGCCTGATGGTCTACTATTTCCCAGATCCCATGTACAGATGAAAGGAGAGAGAAGTCTACAAAGACTCTTCCATATATACACATACATGTTTCTCTCTCTCTCTCTCTCTCTCTCTCTCTCTCTCTCTCTCTCTCTCTCTCTCACACACACACACACACACACACACACAATTTTTAAAAAGCATACTAACAACTATGCAATGAGAATACCCCACTTCCTTGTTTATATGCAAACAAATGATTGGGTATTTCCATTCTGTACCATTTAAGAAGTGATCTGTTACTTCTGTGTGACTGTGCACACATTGATCGCATTTCTGATGGAGAATATCCTCAAAGGTATTTCCTTGAGGAACTGTCCTAATGACAGTCAGTTATAGCACCTCTCTTCCTAAACCCACTCAACTTTCCTCTCCTCTCCCCCACTTTTCACAGACTCTTAAAACATTTCTACTAGGAAACTATTTTTTAAAGTGTGCTCATGAGTAGAAACATTTGTACAAATAGTAAGTTATCTAACAAATCCTAAAACTAACACTCTGCTCTAAGGAACACATAAACATGTCCATGCACAAAAATCTATTGTGTAGACGGACCACTATTCATATTACGGTTGCATGCTGTAACACACACATGCATGCACATGCACACTGGGAAAGCCTATCTAGTGTTCTCCAACAGATTGCTAGGGTTACACCAGAACAGAAAGCTACAAAATATTCACAGCACTCCACCTGCCCCCCTACTCTCCTTTTCCCTCCGTTTTCTTTCTGGGCCACTCCTGTTTCCTGCGTCCTCCTTCCCTAATGAAGAAGTACTTCCAGGAAAATGGATAACCCCCAAAGGCCACATTGTAGTCCTTACCCAGCAGTCTTTCTCACAGCCACACAAATGGAGCTGCATGTCCCTACCCCATATCCCCACCTATGTTCTAGCCCCTACTTTGGGCCATGTAAAGTAAGGGCAGAAACACATCCACAGGTGGTGTGGAGTGCATGGACACAGAGTTATGGGACCCTCCCCACCCCTCTATGAGGGGATGTCAACAGACATCAGCTTGGATGATCTGTCTCTGCTTGTTTGCTGACCTTGGTTGTTTGTGTGGGGCTGTTTGATTGATTGATTGATTGATTGATTGATTGATTGATTGAGACTGGGTCCCTCCTCGTAGTTCTGGCTGTTCTGGAACCCACTCTCTAGACCATGCTGGTCTCAGAGTCAGAGATGCACCTCCCTCTCTGTCTCCCTGATGCCAGGATTAAGGGTGTGTGCACTATACTCAGCTTGGGATGGTCTTTCTGCAAGCAGACACAGCTGAACTCCCAAGGATGGTCGCCGTTTGGTTCAGAGAGGGCAGTCCTATACAACAGTGGAGTCCCTATGATGCCCAGACTGGCCCTTGAACTAGCTACCATCCTCTCACCTCAGTCTCTCAAGTGAGGAATTAAGGGGCTGGGTGACCATGCCCAGATTGTTTTAAGCTTTAATTTTTAACTTTTTAATTTTAATGTTTAGGTTAACTTTGTTGCTTCATACTTCACAAACTGGTCTTTCAGCTTTCAAACATCTTTAAACACAACACTAAACCCAATCATAATATATATTATTTATTATGTCCAAGAATCCTTCCTAAAACCATACACTTTTTATTTTGAGACCCATCTCCCTAAAATATCAAAGCTGGCCTTGAATTTATCATCCTCTTGCCTCTGCCTTCCAGGTACCTGACATTAGGCCTGGCTTAGAAATTTGTAAACTGCATGTATGGTTTATGTTTGTGGCTTCCATCAGATTCTTACTGTGGGGTATTAAAGTAAGACAAGGAAAAAAGACAGACACAGTATCAAGATGGAAAACTTCCAGTCTAGAGCTGCAATCATGCAGAAACTTTCTGCTCTGAATCTGTAAGTGCAGCCATTGTGTGCTGCTCTGTGGCATGACTCACAGTTGTGAGCCCTGCACTGCAGGACCTTCCACATGTCTGTGTGAGCCGTGCACTCAGTGCTGACACTCTCATGTCTGTGTGAGCCGTGCACTCAGTGCTGACACTCTCATGTCTGTGTGAGCCGTGCACTCAGTGCTGACACTCTCATGTCTGTGTGAGCCGTGCACTCAGTGCTGACACTCTCATGTCTGTGTGAGCCGTGCACTCAGTGCTGACACTCTCATGTCTGTGTGAGCCGTGCACTCAGTGCTGACACTCTCATGTCTGTGTGAGCCGTGCACTCAGTGCTGACACTCTCATGTCTGTGTGAGCCGTGCACTCAGTGCTGACACTCTCATGTCTGTGTGAGCCGTGCACTCAGTGCTGACACTTTCACACAGACCTTACATGTAGCCCAAACCTACACTGTTTGGGGAAAGAGTAGGACGTCTTATTTTCTAATTGGAAACTAAGTTCACGAGAAGCTGCCCTAAGCAGCTGCTGCTTCCAGCTGGGAACTTAAAAACTGCTGTTCCTTTTACAGGAATATAAGATGCCCTTTAGAAGTAAGCACTAAACAAGCAGAGTCCCATGCTACTATGGCTCTGAAGCCTCTTGTAAAGGTTTTTAAAGAGTCATAACAAGTTTAAGTTAACCCCATGGAAAGAATCTGGCCTTCTAAAAGGATCTGATGACTCAAGCCTTCTCTGAACTACCAAGCCTCCTTGTTGGAAATGCAATCAGGATGGCCATGGCAGCTGGGCTGTTCTCAGCCAGCCCAGGCCAATGGCAAACATAAAAAGTACAAGAGAAACAGCTCTACAACAGGATCCAGTTCCCCTGGATCACTTACGTGTTGTGTTGTGTTCTGTTGTGTTCTGTTGTGTTGTGTTGTGTTGTGTTGTGTTGAAGAGTATTATGTCTTGTTTTAGATATGGGGTGGAGAATGGGGCTAAGTGTTTGTTTTATTTCCACAACTGGGCAGAAAGGTATTTATTGACTAAGTAATGACAGCCAATTTTACCAGCCTAGAAATTACCAGAAGTCTTACCAAACCTAAAAGTTAAATCTTTAGACTATTTCTATAGCCTCAGAGAAAATACTAAGGTTCATTATATCAAACTCTACCTAGCCTTGCTTATGTGAGAGCCAAAAAACAGGACAGGTAGTTGGAAAAGCACCAGTCTCCAGAAGTAGACAAGGCAGTCAACTGCTGTAGATATGGTATCCTGACATAGTAAAAGGTAAGTCTGGTCAATAGGCAAACAAAATGTGGTAGCTGCATTCAAGTAAAAGCAGCAGACCGCTCTAACGCAGAATGTCCTAACTCCTCCTTACAATCACTATAGCCAACACTAGAGACCACTTATTAAAAAAAGTAAATTTGCCTCAAAGTTTTCCAAGTTTCATTCCATAACCCACTAGCCACATTACTGTGGGGCACATAATGCATGGGGCAGCAAAAGCACTCACCTTTGGCCAGTAGGCAAACACGGAAGAAAGGAAGGTGCTGGGACCCCACAATCTGCTTAGAAGGCATGCCCCAGTGACCCGAAGACTCCATCTTAAAACCTCCACCTACCTCCCAGTTGAACAGTTCTAAGAAAGAAAAGCCTTTAACACACAGATCTTTGGGAGATGTTTAAGATCCGAACCACAGCACAGGATTATTGAAATGCAACACTAGTAATCGCTGCAAACACTGGGAGCCTGCTCTGGCCTGTCTACTAGTAGATGCCAATAGCAGTCTCCTCCTCTCCCACCCTCTACAGCAGTCCTACCAGGTATCACAACCATCTAGACTTTGACAAATGTCCTTTACAAGTCAAACTACTAACAGGATGGCTCACAACCAAGTCTGATAACTTGAGCTTGGTCCCTGACTCATAAAGTAGAAATGATACAGCAGAAGTGTCACAGTAGAATGGACACAGGAGGCCCATTAAGAGATGACTATTCCCTACGGTCAAGACAGTTAAGATCCCTGACCTTGGTAAAGACCCCAGTTGGGCAGGTCAGTGACCTGACTAAAGGACCACCCCTTAGATCCTAGATTTACCTTAAGTCATTCTAAGAGACAGGTAGAATGATGATCTACTGAATGAAACGATGTGCTTTTCCTTCCCAGAATTCCAACCTCCTAGCACAACCATGCAGCTGACATTTGTCTACTTTTCTGAATCAGAAAAGCATGGTATTTCCTACCTCCATGTGGGGTCCCCCCCCCCGGCACTTAATGTTTATACTTTCACGCAGAGCACGCACGCACCCCTCCCCACTTTTCAGCATGCTTTCTCTGGTACTTCAGGATTCCTTATTCTTTCTCTAAAGCTCCTGTTGTCTCCTGTGGCTGCTTGTCTGCCATGCTGACCTCCACACCAACTTAACAAGCATGGCTCCCCACCCCTTACCCCATCTCTTTCCATTCACTTTCAGGCCACTGCTGAGACTTACACTTGCTTGCCCTGAGTTGTTTTGTTTTGTTTTTTAATGCTAATAAATTTGTCGCCCTTGAGCTTCTTGAGTCCATTCTTAAATCTTTTATTGATGATACTAAAAACTCCAAGAAGGATTTCTGATTTTCCAAGTTATCATTTGACAACCAAAAAAGTATTCCCCAAAAGTTCCAGTAACAGAACTAACTCCCAGAGGTTGCCCCTTGACTTTTACACACACACACACACACACACACACACACACACACACACACACACTCACACACAATGGGAGTTTGGGTATTTATTTTTGTATATTTAGATGTTTTGCTTGCCATGTTTCATCTATCCACCACATGTGTGAAAGAAATGTCTATGGAAGCCAGAAGAGGTCCTCGTATCCCCTGGAATAAGATTTACAGATAGTTGTGAGCTGCCATGCTAGAAATTGAACCAGAAACCTCTGGAAGATCAGCCAAAGCTCTTAACCACTGAGTCATCTCTCCAGCCCCCATTGCACCAGCCCCAGCGGGCACCACATGCATTGGCCCTAGACTCATTCCCCAGCATATGTGAGGAGGAAGAGACTTTAAATTAGTAGAATGTCTGTATTTAATAAAAAAAAATTTTATTAAAAAAAAAATCAAAGATTTGGGGCTAGGTTAAAACATCTGACACAAACACTGACCAACTGGGTTCATTTGGGAGTCACATGGTCCCAGGAAAGGATCAACTTCCATAAATTGTCCTCTGACCTCCACATGTGCCAGATATAAATGTAATTTTAAAAAAAATCTTCCCAGGGCATAGTGGCACACACACTGAAAACAAGACCATCTCAAAAGACAAACCAAACCAAACCAACAAACAAACAACAACAACAACAAAAACCACACTGACAGGGACAAAATACAAAGCGCCTAATAGTAACAGGTGCTGTATCAGCAGCCAATCAAAAGCAGCCTGCCTGTGTCTAAGTGGCAAACTTAGGTTAGGTCGTCCTGTACTCGGAGTATTCCTCTCAGAACATGTGATATTACAGAACATGGGCAAACCATTCTAGGCAAGCTCCCAATGGCACAGGTTCTTCATCTGCAGTGGAAGTAGTGCTCCCTGCCTTAGTCAAATCTGATTAACAACAGTGACAACTATTCAGAAGACATAAGATAAAGGTCTGGGGTTAGAGTTGCATCTCAGCTGGAGCAGTACCTACCTGACATGCATAAAGCTCTGGGCTCAATCCCTTGCACTGTATAAACTGTGTTTGTTAGCCTGTAATCCCAGCATTTAAGAGATAGTCATCCTCATTCACTGACACAGCAAGTTTCAGGCTAGCCTACATTACAAGAAACCTTATGAAAAAAATTGTGTGTGTGTTTGTGCGTGTGTGTTTGTGTGTGTTTGTGTGTGTGCGTGCATGTTTGTGTAAACACTTATAAGATATGTTAGTGCACACCTATAACCTAGCACTTAGGAGTCAGAAGCAGGACTGCTGCAAGTTTGAGGTTGGGTAACCTGATCTACTTAGAAAGTTACACACTAGATTTATTTAAGGAAAAAGAATGGCCATCAAGATGTGTCAGGGAAAGGTACTTGTTACACAGTCCTAGGGACCAGACCAGACTTCAGTCCCAGAGCCCACAAAGACATAGAAGGAGAGGAGTGGTTCCACAAAGTTCCCATTTACCTCCATATGCACATGCAGCACACAGTCCACACCCATACACCATACACTCAGACAGGAATAAATATCTGCACACAACACTAATAACTGCTTTTTAAAGATTTTTTTTTTCACAACAGAAATTAGATGTCACTTTCTAACCTTTCACTCAACCCTCATATCTGAACCGGCTGGAGAGACCTGGTGAAAACATGCTCAGACTCCCCTGCAAACAATCAAACTGCTCCCTGATCTTGGTCAACACATACACAAACCCCAAATTACTTTTCTAGAAATTTATCCTACAGCTTTTTCACCTATGCATACACTGAAATACACACCAAACCATTCCTCCCGATGTTCTTTACAACAGAAACAAATTAGAAATAACCAAATGGTTTTCAGTATGTTCCCACACAGAAGAGCTGAACAGCCACTTACCAAGAAAAAGACTAACCTTTCAGTAGGATTAAAATATCCCCTAGAAGTATTTATAGTGAGTATACGACTACCATCTTATTTTTATAAAATATAAACATAAATATACATATATATGGACAAAGAAAAATCCTAAAATAGATATCAATTTATTGTTGTTTGAACAAGCATATGTTTAAGCCATTTGTTTTTTCTAAGACCAAACTTTAAATTTCAAACTATCTTCACTGTTCAAATTTGTCTCAAACTTCCATTGGTTTTTGTTATACCAAGCACTGGGATGTGGTATCACTAATTATCCATCATCAATATGATGACAGTGCTGGGCTCCCAAAAGAAAGCCTCCTTCAGTGCAATTAGATATACTGAGTCAATCTCCAAGAATTGAGCCCTTCCTAGCTTGTCTCTTAATCTTAAGCAACCATCAGCTCACAATACATACAGAACTTGGGCCTGGCTACATAGCTGGGCAGAGGCCAGCTTGGGCTGCCTGAGAATTGGGCTTTACAAAATGGAACCTAGGTGAGGATGCAGCTCAGTGGTGGAGAGTGGGCACCACATGCATTGGCCCTAGACTCATTCCCCAGCATATGTGAGGAGGAAGAGACTTTAAATTAGTAGAATGTCTGTATTTAATAAATGTTTAATAAATGATTTATTCTTTAAACTAGTAGAATCTTTGCATATGAACTTAGATTTACATGATTCCTTTTTTCTCAATTTATTGACCAAAAGCATCAAAATTGATTGATAAATCTCCTCTTCTCCCACTTAAATCTTGAAAGAATAATCAAAGTCAAATGTCCAAAAGACTGACAAACCTGACAGCAAAAATGTAAGTCTCATCTAGATCTGAAATAACTGTTTTATCATGGCACACAGTAGAAACAGTATTCCAAGGGGCTGTTCTGGTTTTAAAATACACACTTCAAAACAAAATGTCAAGCACTCACCATAATAGCTGCGGCCTTTTAAACTGCCCAGCACCCCCTCCCTTGCCCCAACTCTAGCCAGTTTAACTGCTTCTAAGTGGAACATTCTAAGCTGCTAACAATAAACTAATCACTCTCCCTCCTGCTTGTTTTGCTGGTTTTCCATGACACTTTGACCTTTATTCGGTTGCTATCATCACAACATACAATGCCCATCTGACACCATTTCAAGGCATTTTATAGAGACACATAAATATGGACGTCTTCCTTTTCCATTGAAAGAGTGAGACAAAGGAACTCAGAATACCTCAGTCACTCAGCCCTGGCTCCAGGCTGGCTCCAAGGGACTTTATAAACCAGTGCCCCACAGCACCACAGGCAGCTTCTCTTCCTTGACTCAGCACTCTCTCTGGAGTGGGCGCACACACCCAGAAGGAGCAAACAATCACAGTGGCATACACCAGGAACCCTAGCATTTGGAAGGCAGAGGCAAGAGATCAGAAATTCAAAGCCAGACTGGACCACAGGAAATTTTCTCTAAATAAAAACAAGCAATAAATAAATAAATTAAATAAATGCATGTCCTTCTGAGACCGGCTTAAACAGTGATGTCATACATAAACTTATGTAGGTATATACGACATAAAAGTAAAATCTGTCTAAGGGAATGATAGAGGCTAACGGAATGGAAAGGGGAAGAGGGACCAGGGAATATGTCCACATGTATTTCAGGCACCTATGAAACCATCCATATGGAACCCAGAGCCCACACCAACATTAAAATATAAACAAAAGCAGAGTGCCTAAAGAATGCTGTGTACGTAACTTCCAGATAACGCATCTGCTCAGTTTGCTAGGAGACTGTAATGGTAAGTCAAAGATCAAGGCAAGCCGTCACAGGCCACAGCCCTCACTCGGCCAGCCACAGTCAGGTGCTGCTCAATACCTCCTTTGACATAAGCACTAGCAAACGTTATTTTCCTCTTTACTTAGAAGATGACATATTTGTTGCTTGGCAAAGTTTTGAGCAACTACTGACTCTGCCAACTTAGTAAGCAAAACTAACCACCCTATCAGAAACAAAGCTACAATCGTTTCTCTCTAACAGCATTTTTAAGTAGGATGAAAGGACTTGCTGTGGTTCGATGGGATGACTCCCCAAACACACAAAGTCTTGGACATTTGAAAACTTGGTTGGTGGTTGCTTGGGAAGGATCCGGAGATGTGGTCTTGTTAGAGAAGGTGACACTGGGGGCCGTCTTAAGGTTTCAAAAGCCTCTTTCCATCCCCAGGACATTCTCCAGGCTTCCTCTGCATGGCTTGGGATGTGAGCTGATCCCCACTATGACAGTGATGGATTCTTATCCCTCTGGAACTGTCAGGCCCAAATGAACCGTAAGGTCCTCTACAAGTTGCCTTAGTCAAGCCTTGTGTTTTATCACAGAAACAAAAAAAGTAACCAATATAGGACTCAAACTTTTCCCATGATTTTTGTTGTATCTTAACTCTTACAGCAGGCTACATCCTGAGAAAAAGCAAAGGTTGCTTAAGCTCTCTAAACGTTGCTTCCAGCAGAACAACACATGGATGCACACTTGGAGACAAAGATAGGAAGCAAGGGGCCCTTCACCATTTCTCTGGTTTCCTGCTGTGTTTTTAGAAAAGGAAGTTTCTTGAGCTTTCCAAATGTGAACCTTGAGAAGATTTTAGAAGACCCTTAGAACCTTAAATTGTAAACATCTGGTAAGTTTTAAGAGTTTTATAAACATAGAAATGTTTTAAAGGGGGTTGGGGATTTAGCTCAGTGGTAGAGCGCTTGCCTAGCAAGTACAAGGCCCTGGGTTCGGTCCCCAGCTCCGAAAAAAAAAAAGAAAAAAAAAAAAAAAAAGAAATGTTTTAAAATAAATCTTTATTAATCCCAAGTCACTATATACATTTAAAGAAAGCTAATACATTCACACTTGACATCTGTCATTTATTTAGTCTGTAATTTAAGGATATGTTTTGGATGGATGATGGACCCTTATAAAAGTGTCCTATATCTCTCCAGTTTTTATGGCCCATAATTGACTAGAATGTCACAATATAAGATAGAAAACCACCTAGTTACAAGTAAAATCTCTTAAAATATTTGCAATCTTAAGGGAAATTTTATTGTGTCAATCGCAAAAGCTTTTCTCCCATAAGACTACAATCCTACTATGTAACCAAAAAAAAAATTATATACAGGTACTTACTTTCTAGATAAATTGGCATGGGAAGCTTGGGAAGTGAGGGGTGGGGTAGAGGGTGGCAGCAGGGCTGGCTCTGATAGAACTGACTGGTGTTTGAGAATGCCCTTGACCGCTTTTTTTTTTTTTTTAAAGATTTATTATATTTATATATCCAGACACACCAGAAGAGGGTATAGGATCCCATTACAGATGGTTGTGAGCCACCATGTAGTTGCTGGGAATTGAACTCAGGACCTCTGGAAGAGCAGTCAGTGCTCTTAACCACTGAGCCATCTCTCCAGCCAGAGAATGCCCTTGACCTCTTAACTCTTATACCTGTCTACATTTCCCAAGTGTCAGCATTAGACTATGTGCCACCATACCTGCCTTTTATTAGTAATTTTTACAGAGAAGGAACCACTCATTTAAAAAAGCCTCAGAACACGGAATTGCTAAAATTTTGAAGATATTGAGAATAAAGTTACCTGAGAAAGAGAATACACAAGATATCAAAAACGAAAAAACATGCTTCAGTAGGTAACTTGAAGGCTATGGTATCAACATGGAAAAGGTGCAGCAAACATTTAGATGGCTAGTCCATAGCCTTCCCGACTAGCACGCGTGGTTGGTAGTACAAGGTGTGCATGTGTGCTTGTATGCATGTGTGTCTGTCTGCGTCTGTCTGTCTAGAGCTGAAGACAGACTCTAGGGTCTTGCATATTCTAGGCAGACACTCTGCCACTACAGTGACTGTATCCCTACCATCACCAATCTTTGAGACGGGGTCTCAATTACGTTCCACAAGATGGCCTAACTAACTCTAGCTCACGCAAGCCTCCCAAAATAGCTGGGATTCCAGGCACATGCCACTCAGCTGCTTCTTGTCATCATGAGAAATGAACCAAGCGCTCTCTCTCCCTCTGGATGAGTGCCACAGGTATTCTAGGCCAACTGCCTCCAGTTACAGATGTGGAAACTGTGACCCAGAAAGGGTAAACACCACCTACATTTATTCTTCAGAGAAAGCTCAACAGAGTCCTAAGTCCTGACCTCAGATTTCTGGTTCCGAGCTCAGTAGTTCCAGCTTTTGCTGGCATGCTGTAATATCTCTTACATATTCACTCTAGATGTGATTAGTATTTATGCTGAACTTTATTTTTTAAATGAATTGCTATTTTCAACAGTTTCTTTGAAGTCCCCATCAATCACTCAAGTGAAACCTTGACTGGTTTAAAGGCAATGATGATGGGAATATTTTGGACACCATGAATTTTTCTTAAAATCTTGGAGAAAAAGTATGAAAGGAAAAATATGTTTTGTTTTATTTTGAAACTACTCTCAAAAGCAACTTTTGAGGAAACAAACTTACTTTAATGAAAGTAAAACACAGCTTTCAAAAACAAATGCCCTAGATTTACTTTGACTTTAAATCAAATGAGAGCATCATCTCTCATACAAATAAATACACTGAGGTGCCAAATGAGGACACATAATTATACTGCCAAAATGCTGCAGCTTTTTCCTCCAGCTTAAGTCACTGTGACAGAACAGAGTTCTATAATGACTAAATTCTTAACTCCGGATTTAGGACTACAGTAGAATTGATCTGAGTAACTGTTTTTATGTATTTGAAGGTTAATTGGCAACAACACAGACAGAATTAACATCAAGATGGAAGACCAGGAAATGAGTCAATCAGAAATGGCCTAACAGGAGCGAAGGATTATGCAGTCCTTACTAGGGTATGAGCAGCCCTGAATGCTCTCCAAGTTAGCCCATTTATCCACCACACACACTATTATCTCCCACTTTACAAAGTAGAGGCAGAGCCAAGTTAAATGACACTTACAGTGGAAAGCCAAGATATAAACCCAGTCACTGCAGCCCTACAGTCTGCAGAGAAAACGTTTACAAGTCATATAAAATGGTGACACTTTTATATAAAATGTGCAGAACACGTAAACCTAAGGATGCAGAAAGTAAAATGGCAACTGTGGAGGTCAGGAAAGGGTAGTACCTGGTAAACTAATCTCTCTCTCTCTCTCTCTCTCTCTCTCTCTCTCTCTCTCTGTGTGTGTGTGTGTGTGTGTGTGTGTGTGTGTGTGTGTGTGTGTGTGTGTGTGTGTGTGTGTGTGTGTGTGTGTGTGTGTGTGTCCCTCCCTCCTTCTCTAAGGTAACAAATAAAACAAATAATGACCGGGGCTGTGGATAGAGCTTATTGGTAGAGTGCTTGTCTAACATGTGCAAGGCTCTAGAGTTGATCCCAACACTGCGAAATATACTTTTTATATTTTTACATCAGGTATATAATAATGAAAAACTCAAATATATTTAGAATTATTTACGAGGTCATAAGCACATATGAATAGGGACAGTACCAATAGCACAGGGGTAAGAAACGTAAAGAAAATACACTACAGTGCTGAAGTGGTAAAATTATCTCTGCAGCTGAGAGGAGGGCTCATGTTTGCATACACTATGGCGCATGAGTAAGGAGGGATGAGAATGAGGTGAAGAGATGGATAGCTCAGTCAGTAAAATGTTTGCTGTGCAAGTACAAGGACCACGGTTTGAGCCCCAGAATCCACTTAAAATGCCAAGCATGGTATATGTACTAGTAATCCCAGCCCTGGGTAGGGCTGAGACTAGCAGAGTTCTGGCATTCACTGGCCACCAAGCCTAGTCTATTACACAAGCTCCAGACCAAGATAGACCCTGTGTCAAAAAACAAAATGGCCCTGTAAAATGACAGCCTTGGTTGACCTCTGACACACGCACGTATGAACATGTACATATATATGTACATGAAGATGTACATACACCGGGGAGGGCAGAGGCTGTCAAAGATACAAAAGTAACTGTTGCTGTTGTCTCTGAGACAGGGTCTCACTATGCACCCCAGGCCAGCCTCAAATTTTCAATGTGGTCCAGGCTAACCTAAACTATCATCCTTTTACATCACCGTCTCAAATGCTAGGATCACAGATTGGTGCCACATGCCCAGCTCAGTGCTCTGTGTGTGATGGCACTCACCTACAATCCCAGCACCAGGGATGCTGATACAGGAGGATGATAAGTTTAAACCCGGCCTGGGCGACATAGTGATAAGCTGTATTTTGGGGTTCTGTTTGTTTGTTCTTTTAAAAAAAAGAAACTCTGAGTGCTGTAAGGATACAGAGAAGAGGCACCTCCTTGAGGCCAGCAAAGGATACTCAAAGCTGTTATCTGGTAAGAATTTATCAGAGAGAAACCAGAGAGCCAGCATATCAGGGGGAACTAACAGAGCAGGAACCAGAGGCAGCAGAAAAACCCAGGACGCGGGATTGAAGATTAATTTACTTAACAAGGTGAATCTCCACTAAAGTAACAGGAAACACAGCTTAACACTACTTACAGAGTTGGCCACCACGAGAAGTAAGTTCCTGCCAGGGATCAGGGAAAAATAAGGTTGGAAATGAGGTGGAACTGTAAATTGTACCCATCAAAGTGATGTTTTCATGTTGGGTCTAGTCCCATCTTATCGCTGGACTAATTTGACTCAAAGGGACTGGGTTCCTGCCGAACGTCTCACACAGGTAGAAAGAAGCAAACTCGTGTCATTTTGTGTTCTGACAGCGGTCAGCAGTTACGTGGATTCTTGCTTGCTTAGAAGCCAGGAAAGATAAGAGGCAACCTGGCAACTAGAGAAATGTGTACACATAAACCATTCTCCAAAATGCAGGGGTTAGACTTAAACACTTTCCTCAAACTACAGGGGTTAGACTTAAACACTTTCCTCAAACTACAACAAAGACCCAAAATGCAGGGGTTAGACTTAAAACACGTTCCTCAAACTACAGCAAAGACACATTTGGGGGCTCAATTCTTTTAATAAACATAAACAACACAAACAGAAAGCAGCACACCTAAAGATTCTCAGTCTAGACATATGATTTAGAAGAACTGCTTCAGACCAAGAGTTCCCTGTCATGGAGATCAACAAGGCAGAGTGCCAGCAGGAGCTGTCTGACCCACTAGGTAAGCCATCACTCAATGTGGCCTCACTATCAGTTACTCACAGTGATGACCTGCTATTAAGTCTCACCAGGCTACTAATTACTAAGCTGAATAAGACAGTTTTGTGGTGATTTGAGTAAGAAATGTCCCCCAAAGGCTGAGGTATTTGAATGCTTGGTCTCCAGTTGGTGGCACTACCTGAGGAAGGTTTATGAGGCATGGCTTTGCTGGGGGCATCTTAGCACTGGGATTGAGAGTTTATGACCATGCCTTACTTGTAGCTCCCTGCACTTCAAGCTTGCCTTTGAAGATGTGAGATCACAGGATCCTCCTCCTGCTGCCCTCCCTGCCATACCAGCCCAATATGATGGGTTCTTGTCCCTGTGGAGCTGTACGTCCAAACAAGCCCTTCCTTGGGTTCTTGTCCCTGTGGAGCTGTACATCCAAAGAAGCCCTTCCTTCTCTAGATTGCTTTCTAGCCTTGGTGTTTTCATCACAGCCACAGAAAAGTAACTAATACAGCAGTCCACATTCTGACTATTCTGAACACATTTGGAAGCTGAGGGATAGCTGAGAGATAAAACATAGGCCTAGCTTCCAGGAAGCCCTGGGTCTAACCCCAGCACTGAAAGGAGAAAACTGTTTTCAAAATTACTTTCAAGGCTGGAGAGATGGCTCAGTGGTTAAGAGCACTGACTGTTCTTCCAGAGGTCCTGAGTTCAATTCCCAGCAACCACATAGTGGCTCACAACCATCTATAATGAGATCTGATGCCCTCTTCTGGTGTGTCTGAAGACATCTACAGTGAACTTATATATACATAAAATAAATAAAAAATTCTTTTAAAAAATTACTTTCGGGGTTGGGGATTTAGCTCAGTGGTAGAGCGCTTGCCTAGCAATCGCAAGGCCCTGGGTTCGGTCCCCAGCTCCGAAAAAAAGAAAAAGAAAAAAAAAAAATTACTTTCAAGATCAAGAACTCGCACAAATATAGGCACCACGCCTCCTCCACCCTACTTTAAACACACAACACTTTTTTTTTTTTTTTTTTTTTTTCGAACCCGGGGCCTTGCGCTTGCTAGGCAAGCGCTCTATCACTGAGCTAAATCCCCAACCCTAACACACAACACTTTTAATTTATACTTTTCTGTACTCTCTTTAGGAATGCAAGATTCAGAAAAACTTAGCTCAAAGGTTCTAACTGGGAAGCCTGGGAAATGGTTCAACACCTGCTGTCAACCTGGTAGAAAAAAAGAACGGACCCCCAAAGTTATCTTCTAACTTTTGACTAAGCACCACAGGATGCACATGTGAGCACACAAAATACAAGCAAAATGTGATTTAAAAAAAGTAAGGTTCTAACTGAAAAACTTACATCAAGATCTTAAACATTTTCATAAGAGCATTCAACCAACAGCATTTTGTATCAGTGGGTCTTAAAATATTACTTACAGTTTTAAAGTTTCATTTTTTTTTTTTTAATTATGTGCCTGTTTGGGTATGTGCAGGGGAATACAGGTGTCTGAGAAAGCTGGCAGTGTCAGATCCTCTGAAGCTGGAGTTACTACAGACAGTTATGAACCACCACCTAAGAACCAAACTAAGGTTCTCAGGATAACAGGAAGCAAGCTTAGCATCTCTCTAGCCCCTTCCAACATTCCTTGTAATAAAGTCAGGTCTGACAACAAACACCTGGAATCCCAGTTCACAGGCACTAAAAGAGAAGAACAGCAATTCTAAGAACAGTCTGCAAGGCCAGCCGGGTCTACATACTGAGCTCCAGGACAGCCAAAACTACTGAGAGACCCTATCTCAAAAAAAAAAAAAAAAAAAAAAAACAAACAAACAAAAAAAGGACAGTCTGGGATATATAGGAATGTAGGAAATTCCAAGCCAGCCTCGGATACATAGTTAGATCCTGTTTCAAAAAGCAGAAGAAAAAAAAATCATCAACAACAAATACCACAAATGAGCCAGGTATGGTGGCACACGCCTATCATTCTGGACAGGATGTAAGAAGTTCAAGGTCATTCTGCTAATATTCAGTAAGAATAAGCTACAGGAGACCTTGCCTCAAAATATTTTTTGAAAAACAAAGAAAAGATGGCATTGTGGTGCACTCCTTTAATCCCAGCACTCGGCAGGCAGAAGCAGATGGACATCTGTGGGTCTACATAAGGAGGTCCAGGACAGCCAGGGATATGCAGAGACCCTATCTAAAAACAAAGCAAGATAAAAGGGTAGAGTAATTGTGTGTACCTGTAGTCCCAGACAGTCAGTAGGCTAAGAAAAGCAGATTCTTTGACCTTGCAAGTTCAAGACCAGCCCAAGCAACACTCTGAGACCTCAGCCTCAAAACACACAAAAATAGCAGAGGGTCAAAACATGCTATCTACAATGCATAATCCGCCAATGCTGGGTTTTACTAGTAAAACAGCAATACACAAAGATAGTCCAACACACATGAACAGACCATAAACCAAGAACTACACAGTAAATACCTACAAGAACCACACAGAAAAGCTGACAATATTTATGCTAACACACACACACACACACACACATACAGACACAGAGTGAGGTTTACAGGAAAGCATCAGCTAGACTAGACAGGGAAAGCTTTTCAGGAAGCCTATCTCTTAAGCTAAGCCCTACAGAGACAGAAGAGGGAGTTCCTTCTTGAGGGAAATGAGGAGGGTAAAGACATTGAGGCCATCAAGAACACAGGGTGTGTAGCAGCAAGCTAGGGACAGGTCAGCTGGCCCATGCACAATTAAAAAGAAAGCACTGTGGCGCGTCCAAATCCATGTGTGGTCTATGGTCCCAGCCAAGCCATCTGGCCTGCACATCCCCAGGTGAGATCCCCCAAATAGCCACAGGGGAGTACAGACAAGAGCAACAGAGACTGCTTCCTGGGAGACTCAGTCACACAGTCATTTACCAACGACTGTCCAAGGGCAAAGAAGTGGATAAGGAACGGCCAAAAGCAGGAAATTTAAATCCCATGTGAACACTGCAGGAGCCACCGCTAATGCTTCCTACTACTACCCTGGCCCAAAAGCACTTCAGTGTACTTATTGTATACCATAATGAATTTCATATCTGCATAAAAACATGTCTCCTAAGTGTAATTTAATGATGAGAGTTAGGTAAGGGCCTTATTTAAGAGGTCCAAGTGGCAGAATCTGAGGCAGCCATTTGGGAAAATCCCAACTAACTCAAGCAGCATCCTCCCAACACCCAAATGTGCTTTGCTAAGAAAGGCCTGCTTTGCCAAGCAAGGCCAAAACAAAACAAGCTCTTTGAAGTTCTGATTAAGCATGCAGTTCTGAAATTACTTCAGAGTCCTCTGAGTCCAGATCTGAATACCTCAGTTCATTACTCAGAAATGAGGCCTTTTGGAAGGGCTTCAAGAATAACTCTCCAAGCTACTCCCAAATGAAGACCCTACCACAGGTAGGCTGCTGCCAGCATACTACCTGAGTGGACTCCTGCACACAAGACCTACGCATACTGCACAGAGTCTACTTCAAAGTTCTCATTTCCCTAAATGCCCCTAGCTTTCCCAGCCAAAAGCTTTCCTGGACGCCAACTTTAAAAGTTCCCCATCCAAGAAGTTCATCAAGTAACTCTTGAGAACTATTTACTCACTGTGTAAGGTGCTTGGGATATACGAGTGTAAGGCTGTGTGTACATATTTACTGTTGACTCTCTTTTATCACTGTTACTTAGGCACTCGAGTAATTCATGCCTTCAGCATTCAGCAAATCCCCAATACAGGGTTACCAGAATGACCAAATGATACCAGATTCTTCACATAAATGTACCTAACGTCAAGAAGCTGGAGAGATGAAGAACTAAAGTAATCAGGAAGTACTTCAGAGGGATGACATAAAGACCATCTCACTGGCTAACTCCCAAGGAAATTTTTTTTTAACCAAAAACCAGTTTACAGCTCTAAAAGATGATTAAAATTAATGATGACTTCTTGAAAATGAGGAATGGCATGTGCACAATTATGAAAACACACACACAATAATGCATAGAGCTGGATAACAGTAACTTGATTGGAAATGAAATGCTTTGCCCTTTCCTCAGCTCTCCAACCCCTTTCTGCACTCAAGCAGCCACCCAAGAGAACTGTATTCTGGAGCCAGCCCATCTCCAGTCCCTGATAAAGTCGGGACTCTTCCCAATCGTCTGCAGCACTACTCTAAGCTGCTCTATGGAAACTCAAATGCCTCCCCTTTAACGTTGACAGTGGCCACAAAGACATCCACGCACTGTCTTGGGCAGCATTTCCAACCACCTTACACTCAGTCACCATCCTGTACATGCCAGAAATTCAGCCTTGCACTAAAGGTGGGGGAAGGATTATAACCTGAGGAAGAAGAATGCTGAGTTCAAGGCTAAGGAGACTGACTCAGAACTTTAAAAGACACGGAATATTGTAACGAGAAAAAACTATACACCTTAAGAATCTAAAACAGGGAACTTTGTAAACTTTGTATAAAAAGCTGGGAAGAGGGAAGCAGAGGGAGCAGGCATAGTGGTGCACTCTTTAGATCCCAGAACTCAGGAGGGAGATGCAGGTGGATCTCTGAGTTCAAGGCCAATCTGGCCTACAGCACTAGTTCCAGGACAGCCAGGACTATACAGAGAAACCCTGTCTTTGAAAAACGGGGGAAAAGAAAATAGAAGAAGGAAACAGGGCTGGAGAGATGGCTCAACAGTTAAGAGCACTGACTGCTCTTCCAGAGGTCCTGAGTTCAATTCCCGGCAACCACATGGTGGTTCACAACCATCTGTAATGAGATCTGATGCCCTCTTCTGGTGTGTCTGAAGACAGCTACAGTGTACTCATATATAATAAATAAATCTTAAAAAAAAAAAAAAAGGAAGGAAACAAAGAGAGGAAGAAAGGAAAGGAGAGAGGGAGGGAGGCAGAGAGGGAAGGAAGGAAGATAAGTAAGTGGGTAGGTATATATTGCTGGGCTAGTGAAACGGCAAAAGCACTTGTTCATTCCCTGGGACTCACAGCAGAAGAATCTTGTCCTTTGCTGTGTCCACTACTGTGCACACATCTACACTCACACACGTATCACTAAGCATGTAC
Source organism: Rattus rattus (assembly GCF_011064425.1). Classification (NCBI taxonomy): domain Eukaryota; kingdom Metazoa; phylum Chordata; class Mammalia; order Rodentia; family Muridae; genus Rattus; species Rattus rattus. Next base: position 89,727,931 of record NC_046160.1, read on the forward strand.
TTCATACTTGCACTGTAAACACTTCTCTTTCTTTTTTTTTTTTTTTTTTTTTTTTTTTTTTTTTTTTTCCCGGAGCTGGGGACCGAACCCAGGGCCTTGCGCTTGCTAGGCAAGCGCTCTACCACTGAGCTAAATCCCCAACCCTAACACTTCTCTAGACTAAGAACCCAAGGAGGAAATTACTACCTGAAGAGAAGGCATTGCTGTGGTGCATACACAGGCAAAGTCAGGAAATTACAGGTCTGACTGTCTCAAACCTGGGGGACATTCAGCATTCGAAAGCTAAGCCAAGGAGGACAAGCTAAAACACTGTAGACAGGCCACTTAAAATCCCAGCACACAGAAGGTTGAGACAGGAAGAGGATCAGCATTTTAAGGCCACCCAGGGTCACACAGCAGGACCCTCTCCCAAAAGGGGAGGGGGGGAGGGGCAGGGGGAAGGGAGAGGAGGAGAAAAAGAAAGGGGAAAAAGCTGAAAGGAAAAAGGAAGAGACAAAGAGGGCTCCTGTGGCAAAGTTTTAAATGTCAAACAAAGTGTTTCAAAGTCGTCCTTTGCAGAGAGGAAATGGGTGAATGTTTGTAAAGAAGTGCCATAATCACTTAGATTTAGGGAACTGGTGTGACAGGGTGTGACAGTGACTAGTCTACTGCCAAAGGTACCCTCATGGGATAACTGTGGAAGGAAGCCAGGGCAGCAGGCACCTGAGGGGGCTGATGGTTCTGCAGCCACACTCAGAAGGCAGAGCAAGGAATGCTCTGCTGGCTTTCTCCTTTCTGTACAATCAGGTACTCCAGCCCGGAGACTGGTGTCACCATGCTTTGGGTGGCTCTTTCTGCCTCAACTCATCTAGTCTGTCCAGGCTTGCCACAAAAGTGATTCCAGATCCCGCTGAGCTGGTGATCCACACTACCATCAGGGTCCAGTTCAAAACCACTGTTTGAGATGAGTGCTGCAGCTGGCCTTCATCAAAGGCTGCAGGCACGAATTCCAGCACAACCCGCAATGACCCAAGTGCCCAGAATAAACACAGCCCACACCAGGGCTCAGGGAACATCAAGCAAGGTAGACCTACAGAACTAGAAGGTGAGAAGGTGGGGAGGTGAGAAGCACACTGGTACCACACAGCCGTCCATCTCCAGGCCCCAACGGAGCCATTGCATCATGAGGTCACTACAGCTGTGGCTACCTGAAATGCTACACAAGACTGGGCACCAACATTCCATCAGTTAGCTGAGAGGCCCATGAGGCCCACGCCTCCATACAGGGGTATTTATAATTAGCAGGTGTTAATTGTGTCGTGTCTTCAGAGGTGTAGCCACTGATAAGTTAGTTGGCTTTGCTCTACAACCTCCCACCCATGCTCTGGCAAGAAGATAAATTAAACTCAGTAGCCACACACAGAAAGAAGACATTAAAGTATGAGGGGGACTTGGTGAGAAGCGTTCCAGCAGGAGACAGTGAAGGATGAAGAGGGGAATGTATGTGAAAACAACTAAAATTCCTTATAAAAATATATGAAAATATCAAAAATTAATAAAAATCACTAACCAGGATATTATTCTGATTCTTAACCAGCATTCTACAAAAGTTAAAATGTAAAGAAAAAAAAAACAGTGAGAAAAATAGTCAGCAAAATAAAAAGTAAAAAAGCCCTTGGGGTTGGGGATTTAGTTCAGTGGTAGAGAACTTGCAAGGGGGTGGGGGGTAGGGGGATGGGGGCGGGGAGTGAGGGGTGGGTGGAAGAGGCAGCCTGAAAAATAGAAGAAACTATTTACAAAAATCTATTCTTATTAGAGACCTGTAGCCAAACATAAAAAGAATCCTGACCCTTGATACTAAAGTCAATAACCCACAAACACTGAAGATCGGAACAGATATTTCTTCCAAGAAGATACTTAGATGATACAGGTAACCAAGACACACATGAGAAAATACTTAGCATCCTCAGGGAGTGTCATTTATCCCAACACGAGGCTAAAAGGATTAGTAAGAATGTCAAGATAGAATCCCGTACATTCCTGGTGGTAATGTCAGGTTACTACTATAGTCACTTAGACCTGCCTTGCAGGCCCTCAAAGGGTTAAACAGTTAGCCAGGAATCCCATTTCTAGGTATTTACTTTCCAAAATTGAAACTATGTACATAAAAGCTTGTATTTGAATGTTCCTAACAGAATTCCTCATAATAGTCAAAAAGTAGAAACAAATGTTCACCAACTGTCATGGTTTGAATATGCTAGGCCCAGGTAGTGGCACTATTTGGAGGTGTGGCCTTGTTGGAGTAAGTGTGTCACTGTGGGTGTGGACTTTAAGACCCTCATCATAGTTGCCTGGAAGCCAGTATTCTGCTAGCAGCTGTAGAACTCTTAGCTCCTCCTGCACCATGCCTGCCTGGATGCTGCCATGTTTCTGCCTTGATAGTGATGGGCTGACCCTCTGCACCTGTAAGCCAGCCCCAATTAAATGTTGTCCTTATGAGAGTTGCTTTGGTCATGGTGTCTGTTCACAGCAGTAAAAACCTAAGACACTAAATTTTTACTAATTTTTTTTAAAGTGATACAATGGAATATTACTCAACCATAAAAAGGAATGAAAACTGGTACATGGGGAAACCTTGAATTTACAGTGCTAAGTGAAATAAGTCAATCACACAAAAAACCATATTTTACATTATTAAGTCTGTGTCACATGCACAACAGTCAAAGCTACATTTTGGAGAGGCAGTGATGGAGATAGCAGAAGGAGGCTATAGAAATTTAAAAGAGATGAAAATGCTTTCAATTTGGGTAGTTGTGATGGTTGTACAACCCTGTGAATACACTGAACAGAGAATATACTTGAAATAGGAATATTGTGTGCTAATAAAGTTTTAACTAAAGAATGTTTAAGGGGGGGGGCTGGAGAGATGGCCCAGCAGTTAAGAGCACTGACTGCTCTTCCAGAGGTCCTGAGTTCAATCCCCAGCAACCACATGGTGGCTCACAACAATCTGTAATGGGATCTGATGCCCTCTTCTGGTGTGTCTGAAGTGTACTCATATACATAAAATAAATAAATAAATCTTTAAAAAAAAATGTTAAAAAAGCAGCAAAAAAGAGGCTGGAGGCCTATAAGATGGCTCAGCGAGTAAAGGTTCTCAGCACCAAGCCTAATATCCTGAGCTGGATTCGCAGGACCCACATAGTGAAAGAAGAGAACCAACTTCTACAAGTTGTGTCCTTCCCCCCACTACCTCCCCCACCCCACTGCACTCCAGATGTTGAGTATTCTAGAATGAATGCTAGAGGATGAGAAAGGAGCAGAGGGAGTAGCCGGAAGGAAACACACCGTCCACAGCAGGACAGGACTAGTCCACATACACCATCACTTCCTGTTTCATGTCTCTCACTGCAGGCTGGGGAGGAAACATCTGAGCAGCTCAGAGGAGCAAGCAGTGGGCACTGCAGGGCTACCAAGAGCTTTCAAAAAGTCCCCAATGCATTACAAAGAAGCAGCAGGAGCCAGGCTTCCCTCCACAGCTCTTTCCTGTTAGCAGTCACCTGCAGGAACACTTTCAGAAGCCAACGAACAACTAAAGCACCTCCTGCTGGGACACGGGCCCGAGGGGAGATACTAACCACACCAGGCCTTGGAATGAAAAGGTACAGGTTGAGAATCTAACTTGAAAGCCTAAGGGTTTTTGTAAAACAGGTTTCAGGGCATAGCACTACTTAAGTCTCCTGAACGCTAGGATCACTAGTATGTGCCCCACACTGGACAATGGAAGTCAAGTCTCTGCACGCCAAGGTGCATGGTTTTAAATACTGGATTCTAATCAATCTTATGACAGGTACTAATCAAAAGCAAGGGCACAAAAAAAATCGTCTTTTGTGCATATAAGGTATATGTTTAACAGAAGTGGATTTCCTGTTTAGACTCAAGTCCCACCCTCAAGTAGCTCATTATGTATATACAAATATTCCAAAATCAGGGAAGGGAGCATACCAGAATTCCAAAAGAATCTTAAATCAGAAACATGTCTAGCCCCAAGCAAACATTCTGAATAAAAGATACTCGATCTGCACTATATTAGGAAATTCATAAGTCTCTGAATTTTCTAAATAAAAATAAGTCTTCAAACAAACAACAGGATTACTGTGGCATGTATGAGTCTCTTGTGCCTAGGGGCACTGGAGCAGCTCAGTTGGAAAAGCTTCCATCTGGAAACTTAACATAGCATGCTCCTACCGCTCTAGAGCTAGCTTGAGTAGCCGCTGGTTGTCCTGGCCCTGACCTGCAGTCTACTGCCCTTTTCCCCCACTGCCCCGTTAAAAACACCATAATTTTCTTCCTTTAGAGTTCTAAGCCTCTGTTACCAAGTGTGGTGGTTTGAATGAAAAATGTCCTCTTACTCTCAGGCATTTGGGCACTTGGTCACTAGTTGGTGGTACTATTTGGGGGTGGGGTGGAGGGTTATGGACCCTTTATAGGGTTGATGGAGCCTTACTGGAGAAGTTAACATCCCTGGGAGTAACCTCTGAGAGTTTATAGCCTGCCCCACTTTGTTCTCTGCTCTGTAGTTAAAGACATCATCTCTCAGCTTCCTACTACAACAACCCTGTCTTAGGGTTTTAACTGTTGTGAACAGACACCATGACCAAGGCAAGTCTTATAAGGACAGCATTTTCTTGGGGCTGGCTTACAGGTTCAGAGATTCAGTTCATTATCATAAAGGTGAGAACATGGCAGCATCTAGGCAGGCACGGTGCAAGAAGAGCTGAGAGTTCTACATCTTCATTTGAAGGCCACTAGAAGACTGGCTTCCAGACAGCTAGGACGAGGGTCTTAAAGCTTGCGCCCACGATGACACACTTTCTACAGCAAGGCCATACCTGCTAATAGTGCCACTCCCTGGAGCAAGCTAATTCAAACCACCACACACCTGCTGCCATGCCTCCGAATCCCCCACTACTGAACCACAGCCAAAATAAACTCTCCCATAAGTAACTTTTGGCTATGGTGTTTTATCATAGCTGTAAATGTTGTACCCTCTTGCCTCTGCCTGGTACCATTCACACACCACAGTATTTCACCTTCTTCTAGGGCAGCGGTTCCCAACCTGTGGGTCATGACCCCCTTCTAATAAAATAACCCTTTAACAGGGGTCACCTAAGAACATCAGAAAACATATTTACATTATGATTCATGACAGTAGCAAAATTGCAGTTATGAAATAGCAACTAAAATAATGTTATGGCTTGGAGTCACTACAACATGAAGAAGTGTATTAAAGGGTCGTAGCATTAGGAAAGTTGAGAACCACTGCCCTAGGGCCCAAAGAGTCACCTAAGACTGAGCTCTGCACTGCCCACTGAAGTTCTTGTGAAATCATCACATCCTAATTATTAAGAAAACGTGTCCCTGTAAATGTCAGCTACCATGCATCTACTACGTGCCTGTGGACAGTGGGGCTTTCACAACACCAACGGCCTAAACTTCAGAACCTCCAGAGCCACTGGCAGTACCAAACAGCACCCTGGGCTACAGGGCCTTCTCACTCCACTGTTCTCATCCACCATGCTCAAGAAGAATGGCAATGCTCTGGTCACATGACTCAGGAAGCTGAGGAGTCTGTGATGACAATTCCCGATGGTTTCTATGCTGGCTTCAACCATGTCATCAACTGCACAAGCCATCAATTTCCCCATCCTGAGGCACATGACTATGGCAAAGTAGACTCAGTGAAGCTGTCAGGTCTCCACAGCTGCCTTCATGTGCATCCTGCAACCAAACACATGAGCTGTGCAAACAGAGTCAAGAGTAGGCAGCTGTGGACAATCTGGAGCCCACGACACCTTCCAGGCAGAAGCTGACCACATGGTAAGACCTTCATACATCCAGGAAAGCTCTGATGGGCCTAGAGCATTTCCTGTTTCACAAATCCTTTCTTCCTATGGTCACAGACAACGAGATCTACTACAATACCCAGCTGTTATCAGGGCTACAACCATTAAGTACCAAAAATTCTTTTTTTTTTTCTTTCTTTTTCTCTTTTTTCTTTTTTTCGGCGCTGGGGACCGAACCCAGGGCCTTGCGCTTGCTAGGTTGAGCTAAATCCCCAACCCCTAAGTACCAAAAATTCTAATGCCCAGCCTAGAACTTCAACCCATAGATCCCAAGATCCCAACACAGTCTCATTATCCACCCTGGATCCATCTTCCCCACATTACTACCTATCAACTAGCAGATTGGTCTTAGACACTGTCTCTGTGAACTATGAGTACAGGAGCCAACTCTCAAGCATCCAGCTCAGAGGTGCCTGCTGGCGGGACAATGGATACAGCCCTGGGCCCAGAGCTTCAACCCCAATCTGCACATAATTTTCTGATGACCAGCACTGCACCTATGATCCCTGTACAGCACATCCTGCTGCCATAGTTCTGAAAGCTGCTAAACCTTGGATCCCAAAGTCCAGGGGCTTGTCTCCACAGTTCCCTGCTCTCTATATGGAAGCTTACTAAGACCCATCAAGGGGTTGGGGATTTAGCTCAGTGGTAGGCGCTTGCCCTAGCGCAAGGCCCTAGTTGGTCCCCAGCTCAAAAAAAAAAAAAAAAGACCCATCAAATATCTCTCTCAGAGCTTTGATCCAGTTATGGTCATCCATGACTGAGCCCTTCCCATAGGCCAGCAGTGCTGCCACTGCACTGTGGCGCTGGTTCCCACGTTTGCAGTGCCTTCTTCCTCCTCCCAGACCTTCTGCAAATGAGTCCTCACTCAGTCCTCACGACTGCTCCACAGGGAGCCTTCTGAACACTCAGACACAAAGAAGGGCCGACTAACCTCTCTAAGATCACTAAATCATAATGGCACCACAGTACAGCCTAGTCTGTCTACCCTCAAAAGTACACTGGGTCTTAGCCCTCTCTCTGTAATAAGGAATCTAGAAAGCTGCTAGTTCCTGTTGTCCTTATCAGCAAATGTCTTGAACATTCTCCCATTTTTGTTCTCAGCTTTCAAACCCAATCGGCCTTGAGACAGCACAGCAGAGTAGCCCTCCACACACTCGCCTCTAGACAGGAGCCCTCTGCAGAGAGGGATACTAAGAATGGCCAGGAAGTAAGCCAGCCACAGCAGCAACGCTCCGTACCTCAGCTCTTTGAAAGTTACACTTCAGACCTGAATGTGGCCTAATCAAGAACAATTTAACATGTACCTTCACATTTGCATATACTTACATGTTAGAGAACTGTAATATAAAATCAGCAGTGTTTCCAAATCAAAGATCTAAAGAAAAAATTCTTCTGCTTCTTTATAGATTAGCCTTCCAATTCTGAAACAAATAACCCTTCTACTGACTTTCTGCCTAAAACCTTTAGATCATCCCACTGTCCACAGTTCTGTTACAGTGCTTTACATAGTTCATTATATTCTAATTTTATCAATCAAATTTAACTTTAAAAATTCAAAAATTTCTCCATTGCTGAGGAAGAGAGACATTCAAGGAGCCTACCAGCCAGCTAGTCTAGTTAGTAAACTCAAGTCTCAGTGACAGAACCTGCTTCAAAAAATATGCAAAAGCAACTAAGAAAAACAGCCTCTCATAAACCTCTAGCCAGTAGTGAGTACGCAGAAACAAAGCACACACACAACCACATAACATTGGCTAGACATGGAGATAGGCCTATGATCTTTTGTGATGAGGCAAAAGGATTGCTTTGATTTCAAGACTAGCCTGACCACACAGTATGTTCAAGGCTAACCTGGGATACACAGCATGACCTTGTCTCAAAAATAAAAAGATACAAATAAATGTCTTTATGTTTTAATATTCTCTGATTCGAGTATGTCACAAGAGCAAGATGGCCTTCTTTCTACTCATTCCCATCCTCTCTTGTTGTTCCAAATGAGACTCTGGCTATAGAAGCGCATGCCTGTAAGTGGTAATTGCCTGGGGACTAACAGAACTCAGACTTGAAACCTGACAGGCAGCAATGGGAAAACGATTTGAGAAACAAATTACATTTGAAAGCCAGTACTGTATGCCTAAGCTAGCCCAGAGGAAGTCTTGCCCGGTGTGACCTAGGCAAGTTGGCACACAGACAAGGAAAGGTGACTTAGGAGCCTGTGGGAATGTGACAAGTCCAAGAAAGCATTACTGCAAGTCTGACTTAAGAGCGTCCGCCCATGAGCCACCTTCTCTAAAACATACAGCAGATGCACAGCCATGCACTTGTATCAGCTAGAGGCACATAATGATTACATGCCCAAATCTATGAAGATAAATATTTATCAAGAAAAGTCATCAAATTAAAATATTGCTTCACACTGTCTTCTGGACACAATATGGCTATTGAACTCATGAACTCACAGCTGCTGTGGTTATCTGCACAAGACTGAGCCCATCAACATTCCTTCATGGATGGAGAAGGGGCCAGTTTTGTTCCCTGCTTGAATTCATGCCATTACAGTATAGAGTTTCCCCTGCAAAAAGGAGTCCTTTTTCACCCTTGAATTTCCAAAGCCCTGGCAGCTTGCTTTGGCCCAAAGACAATGCTAAACATGATACATGCAAAAACATGCAAAGTGTTTAAGCATGTGTACAGCCATCTCATGCTGCACAGTCTACCAAGTGAAAAAGACTAGGCTCATCAACTGGACAAGGTGACTCTCAAGGCCCAGGAATGCCTGTAGTCACAGCTGACCAACAGTCACCCACTGATCTGATATTTGGGCAAGACCCTCAACTGCCAGTTGTCTGATGTTGCAGGAGGGATCCAGAGAGAACAAGAACACCAAAGAGCCAGGCCCAGCTCCAACTGCCAAACCCCTGAGTAGTGAGCTAAAGGCAGAGCTGACATTTTAAACCAAGCTTAAAAGGGTTTGTTAAGCATTACGTCACCCAAAAGCTCAACATGCCCTAACCTAATGCAAACCACAAAGCACCAGACAAACACCAAGCTGCAAGAGCAAAGCAAGCGCCACGGATGGCAATGGTGTTGATGAAGCAATGAGAAACGCACACCAGCATAATGCGCAAGTCACTGCTCAGTTCACTCAAGTGTAGCAGAAGTGAGCACTAAAGTAAAAATCATTACCGTTAGGATCTCAAGAAGCAAGGAGAATCAAAATTTTCAAACCAAAAGAGTTTATTTTCAATGTTCCACACCATTTCCGGAAATAACTAAGTACTTTGCCCTCTAGTAAATACCAAAAATAATGCCTCTCGTGTACATGGTGGCACATGCCTGTAATCCTAGCACATAGGAGACAGACGAGGGAAAATCTTAGGGACTCAGAGCTAGCCTGGTCTACAGAGCAAGTTCCAGTGAGATTCTATCTCAAACTAATAACAACAATAGTAAATAGATCATGTTTCTCTAACTCTATTATCTAGAGGGATAATCAATTAAAATCTTATGGAAAAGGAAGCAATTATGACAAACAGGTTTCACTCTGTCTGTACTTGGTTGACACGGATGAGTAAATGGTGACAGGTGTTTGCAGGATGGAAAAGACAGGACTAAATACACAAACCTCTACAACAGAACTAAGCACTTAACTATACTGAAGTGCTGTGCTATGTCTCACATTCGAGTAGCTACAAAGACTTAGTGTGATTGCTAGTGTCCCATTACTGCTCACTGACACCATTTTTATTCCTACTGTTTGTCTGCCTATTAGCTGAAAACCAGTCAGATCTAAGGTACATTATTATACTATATTTTAACTAATATTTTATTGTCAAGGTAAAAAGGGAACCCTTTTTATTAATTCTTTACATCTCAAATGTTGCCCCCGACCCCATTCACCTCCGAGACGGTGCCCTCCCCCAGGTATCCCTCCATGCTGAGTGAGGCATCGTCTCTACAGGATTGGGTGCATCCTCTCCCACTGAGGCCAGACATGGCAGCCCTCTGCTACATATGTGCTGGGGTGGAGGGGCTTGGACCAGCCTATGAATGCTCTTTGGTTAGTGGCTCAGTCTCCAGGAGCTGCCAGGGATCTTTCAACCCAAAATTGTACCTGTCTAAAAGAAATGCAGGGACAAAAATGAAGCAAAGACTGAAGGAATGGCCAACCAGTGCCTGGCCTAACCTGGGATCCATTCCAAAGGCAGGCACCAATCCCTGACACTATTGACGATGTTATGTTGTGCTTGCAGACAGCAGCCTATCGTGGCTTCCTCTGAAAGGCTCTATCTAGCAGCTCTGAGACAGATGCAGATACTCACAGGTAAGCACTGGATGGAGGTCTGGGACCCCTGTAGAAGAGTTAGCAGGAGGATTGAAGGAGTTGGCAACCCTTTAGAAAGACCAACAGTGTCAACTAACCTGGGAACCTTTCTTCTGCTCCCACTTCCCCAAAGGTGAGCCCTGTTACTGTTTCCTTCAGACCAGCTCTTTTCAAAGCTGTACGATGCCACACTACATATGCGCCTGTGGTGAAGGGTCCATTCGCATGTGAGAATGCACATGGATTTATTCAGCTGTTTGTCTGGGGGGCTGGAACGGTGCTCTGCACTGGAGCCTACCAACTGGATTTGAGCTCCAGCCCCACAGAACAAATCATACTCTTCCAAGCTATCACTCTGAACCAAGGAGAACCCTCCTTCCATACGAAGCTGTTTGGCAACCACTGACATGGATTGCATCACAGTCCTTATCAAGGATCTGTCCATGCCTGCTGTGCCCAAAGCACCACATCTCCTGCTATCCAGAACATGCCACAATTATAAGCCTATGAAGAGTGCCGTCCATTTCCAAATCCTGCAATGACCTAATGGTAAAATACTGAGTTACAGCAGTATTAGAATGAGTTAGTTTGTAAAACAGCTCACCCACTATCACCAAAGAGAAGCCAACAGCTATGAACTCTCCCTCTAAAAACAAGGAACAGACAAAAAGGAAACCTAGCTATTTAATGGCTGGGAACAAACTGCCTTTTTTGGAACCAAAACAGGAATTGTTTGGATGGTTGAATGAAAGTAGCCATCAAAGTTCAGAGACCAGTTTATCTGACATGTGAAAGTGGGTGTCCAGGAAAAAAGAAAACCCCTACAGCCAGATTCTGACCAGCACAGTTTCCATAGGTACACTCTCCAAATCATACACACACCATCACCTTCAGGTGCAGCGGACAAGGACAAACTGAAGCTCATGAAATTAAGCTTCCAGAATTAAAGAGCTTTGAAAATGAATTTCCTAGTTAAAGAAAATCCCCCTAAATGCTGTACAATCTTTTAAAAATATAACCAAATAAATGCGTCTCTGTTGCCCCAAAATATAGAAAACCTCCTGGGCATGGCAACTTAACACCTACCCATGGCAGCTCCACAGAGAAAAATGAGGTGTATTCAAGACCAATCTGGCCTACAGAGTGGCAAAGTCCAAGCTAGTCTGGGATAAAGCAGAGCCTCTCTCAAAATGGGGAAGAGGGAACCAAAGAGTGACCCAGTGGTTAAAAGCACTAACTGTTCTTCCAAAAAACCTGGGTTCAGTTCCCAGCACCTACAGCTCACGACTGTCTATAACTCCAGTTCCAGCAGAATAACACACCTCTTATGGTTTCTTCAGGTACTTCATGCACTTTTTTGCGCCAGACACACATGCAAACAAAATACCCAGACACCCAATACCCAATAAAATTAAAAATAAATAAATCTCAAAGAAAAAAATTCAAGCAAACAAAAAATTTGAAACCCTATCAAATCCTTCTATGTAATCTTACTCAAGCAAAGGAATGAAGGCATAGATCACTTAAAACTCCTCTGTATATTAAAAAGTGCAATGATTATGCGTCCACAGGAGGCAGAGACAGAAGAAAGGATTCCTCGAATTGCAAACTCAAACTTTTCCTTTTAATTATACCTGTTTAAATCTAAAATTAAAAGCAGCTTTTGGGGCTGGAGAGATGGCTCAGTGGTTAAGATCTGTGGCACTGACTGCTCTTCCAGAGGTCCTGAGTTCAAATCCCAGCAACCACATGGTGGTTCACAACCATGTGTAATGAGATCTGATGCCCTCTTCTGGTGTGTCTGAAGACAGCTACAGTGTACTTATATATATTAAATAAATAAATCTTTTTAAAGCAGCTTTTAAATTTTTCTGAGCTGGGATTAAAAGCTCTGGCTGTTCTTGCAAAGGACCTGGGTTCAATTCCCAGCACCCACATAGCAGCTCACAAACCATCTGCAACCATACTTCTAAGAGATCCAATGCTTTCTTCTAACCTCTGTGGACACCAGGTACACATATATTCATATACAGATGTGTACACAAACGCTTACTCATAAAAGAGTGGAACCTTTTAGAGTTTCAACTTTCATGGTGCAACTGAGAAGCCAGAATAGGAAAAGGGAAGCCAAGTTTCATGGTGGCACTCACCTTTAACCCTAGCAAGAGACAGAGGCAGGTGATTCTCTATGACATCTACACAAAGTTCCAGGAAAGCCAGGGTTGTCCCTGGAGAGAAACCCTGTCTCAAAAAAGGAGAGAGAAGGAAACAGAATACCACTTTCCCTCAGGATCACCTTCCACTCACACTGACCCAAGAGACCACATGAAGTCCATGCCTTACAGCCCCATGTCCTGTCCCCATTCTCCTCTAGGACATTTCAAGGAAAGAAGCTGAACGGTTCCAGGTTAGTCCCAGCAGTAATTCTGTGGAACAGCAAATCTGTGCCCAGCCTAAGCCACAATGTGACAGGAAATGGAATTGGTTTTATTGCCAAGACTGCAATGAGGTTACTTAAGGCTTGTATACTGTATCTACTCCTCAGGGAAATCAAATAAACGTTAGCTTAGTAAAGACCCCACAAATCTTGATATATACACACTGCCACACTCATTCACTCAATAAGTGCTTATCCCACATCTCCCACATGTCAGCCTCAGACACAGCTGAAGAGATGGATAACAAAACCAGAAAAGGAAACTTAGACCCCAGACCTTACACAGTGCTTGGCAACCTTTAAGAATCAAGGGCCTTTCAGAGACTGCACTCTGTCAAAATATCACCTCTCAGACTACCCAGAGTAGGTCCTAACAGTAAACGCTGTCTTTAACGTGACACCCCAGCTTACGGCACACCTCCAGCAGGCACCATGAAGCACTACAAGCATGAACACACAAAGATGTACTGTAGTAAAATCAGCACTGAGTCCCACACAGGAGGAACTGCTTTTCCACCTCAGCAAGGACAGAGCAGGGATCCTTCCCAGGTACCAAGAACACACTGGCAAGAGTGGCCTTGACCCTGGCCTCGAGGACAGAACCATGACAACTGTCCATTACCAGCACATGCTGGCTGTCAGTTCTACTGAAGGCACTCTTCACACATCCCCCTTACCTGAGTCCTGCAAGGTGGAGACTCCACCACTTCACAGGTGAGCAAACGGGCTCTGTGGTCATTTGTCCCAGAGAAAGGACAAAATGAACAAAAGTCAATGCCTTTTCTCAGCTTGGCAGGAGCTGAAGTCAGGTCAAGGACAACTTTATTCTATAATTCTCATTACAAGTGGATACTGTAATAACTGCAACTACTCACAGGGGGAAAAAATCTACGTACATTTGACTAAATGCAGGTTTCAACACTAATCAAAATTACAATGTGCTCAAATCCTACTTTCTCATAAAAATAGCTCTAAGTAAAAATTCACAGATGATGAAAAAGTTTAAAATACATATTCTAGGCCACCTGCTACAAAGATACTTTTGCACAACTCCTAAAAACTTTTTTTAAAGATGCTTCAATGTTCCCACTTCATAAACTGTTAGGATAATAGTGATTTCCTTTCTGTCCAGGTAGCACCCACTAACCACTTAACTATAATTGGCAACCACCAACAATGCCCCCTGACATTTCACAATGATGATAACCAGTGTCAAGACTCACATCTAATTCCCCAGTCTCCACCCACTCCAACTTGCCACTCCAGCTGAAGAAGACAGGTGAACACAATGCTTTAACATCTGTCGTAACACAGCGAGCTCACACTTGGCTAGACTACTCCTTAGGTTCAGTCATGCACTCATTTTGACAGCTTCCAAATGTTACCCAAAAATTCTTTTTAACTGCTTTGTAAAGCACACTAAGCAAATTTTATATAGTGATTTATCATTTTACTTGATGTAGTCAGTAAGACTACATAGATTTTAAAAAGCAAACACCCACATTTCTGAACACAGCACACAAAAAGATATTATTCACAAAATCCAACTGAGAACCAAGTCGTAAGATCAGATAAGAAATAGCATCTATAAATAAATGGTAACAAAAACCAACAGCAGCTAATATTTTTACATAATGCTTATTATATATAAAAACAACATTTACATATAACATTACCAGTATTCCTATGTGAGCTATACTAATTCACAACTGACCATACTCTGGGGAAAAGTTATTAACCACTCATCTTCTCCAAATAAATCAGACAAAACTTCATACCTACCCGACCAGGAGAGACAGGTAACTGCTCAGTATGGTCATATTTATGGACAGAAGGTAGCATCAAATACTCTCTCATGGACTGGAAAAAAATGAATATAAGCAACGTTGCAAGCGAGATGGAGGGAGGGAGGGAGGGAATATACATTAGCACATATGAAAAAGAATCATTAACTAAACTTTTTAAGACATATGTCATCCAAATTCAGGAATATAGATAGCCCAGTGGGTAGAACTCACACAGTGAAAAGCCCAATGACCTAACTGAATCCCTAGAAACAGCATAAAAGGCCAGATGTGGTAACGTCCATCTGTAATCTCAGCACTCCTACATGAGATGGAAGGCAGAGGCAGATCTGCCTACAGGTCGGTTAGTGTGAATTCCACAGGAGTGAATCCTATCAACAGCCTAAAGACCCTGCCTCAACAATGTGGAAAGAGAATGGACTCTCAAAACGTTGTCCTCTGACATCCACATGCACACCATGACACTCTCACACCACGCCCACTCACACGCTTGTTCTATATATGGCTTTACACTCCCGGGTATGCTGTCTGACTGACCATGAAATGACTAAGACCACTCTGAAATCACAAGCCATGAAGGCACAAAAGTGGTCAGACACTGACTGTGTCAGAAGCTCCAAAGCTCCACGGTCCTTTTCTTTGCCTGCTTAGAATCTAACAGTTAGAGCCTGAAATGATTTCAGATGATCTCTTTTCCTTGTGTAAAGTGACAAAAATCCAGTTCCATTTCCAGCAGGAAAGCACTCACACACAGACTATACACAGAAAAGTCTTGATAACTTTCGTTATAACAGAAAGAAAAAACTTTGGGAGGTAAGGAGACAGAGTCTCACTATGTATCCTTAGCTGGCCTGGAACTCTCTATATAGACCAGGATAGCCCAGAAATCATAGAGATCTGTCTGCCTCTGCTTCCCAAGTGCTATGATTAAAGGCATGTGCCACCCAGCTATGACAGAAAGGTGTTAAAATAGCAAGTGACAAGATGAATTCAGTTAACTTTTTTTCAATCTGTCATATTTGAAATCTTCCAATTATTTACTTCTAATCTGCACAATAATCTTAAAGCACCAATGTTTACTGCCTTGCCTAGTTATGGTTATTGCTGCTTAAGGACTCACTGAATAAATTTCTATGGGTGCTGCTCTGACTCATTTTATGTCATCTTGACATAAGTTAGAATCACCTAAGAGGAGGGAGCCTCAATTGAGAAAAAGCCTCTATAAGACCAGGTTGTAAGCAGGTATGTAAGGCATTTTCTTAATTAGTGATTGATGGAGAGGGCCCAGGCAATTCAGAGTGGTACCATCCCTGGGCTGGTGGTCCTGGGTTCTATAAGAAAGCAGGCTGAGCAAGTCATGAGGAGCAAGTCAGTAAGCAGCACCCTCCATGGCCTCCTGCTTCCAGGTTCCTGCTGTGCTTGAGTCCCTTCCTCTGCAACTTGCTTTTTGATCATGGTGTTTTACTGCAGCAATGGAAACCCTAATTAACAGACGCTAACAGGAATTCTAGTTCTTAAAACAAAAAGTAAGTCTAGTTCTAATCCTCTAAACCTTTGCGTTCCAGTTTAATTACTATATCATGTCTATCATTCCAAGAAGTGGCTCATCAAACAGTGAATTAAAGACTGTGAAGGCAGTGTGGTGGCTTTTGTCTATAGTTCAGAGCTCGACAAACTCAAGTAGGAAAATTGCCAGAAATAGGTCTGAGGTCAGCCCAGAACAAGACCCTTTTTCAAACACAAAACAAAATTACAAAACAACCACATGAAATCTAAGAGCACACACTATAAGGAAGTGCTTGGTAGCTAGCATCTGGGAGCATCAACACGGCATAAAATTAAAACTATAGATTGGATTTAATTTTAGAAAGGCATGATTTGTTTGTGATTTCAGATTGAAAATTGCAATACTTTTAAGAAGCAAATAATCATTAACTGACTAGTTTTCAAAGAAACTTCAATAGCACAAAAAATGACAAATAAATGTTACCATGACAACTGTTTAAACCCCAACTCTAGTCTAGGATGCAGCTCAGAGGTAGAGCAATTACCTACCACACACAAGTCCATAGATTTGAACCCCTGCACCACTTTTAAAAGGAGAAAATAGATTTTAATAAATTTCCACCCCAACAATAAGTCTATCTCAAAGAAATATCCCATTTTGTTACTGAACATCCCATCAACCAACTATACACACACACACACACACACACACACACACACACACACAAACACACAAACATGTGCGCACTTGCACGCACATCACACAAGAACAAATAAAAGTAAAGGAAAAGACACTATTCTTCTGCCTACAGAGAAGGGTCTATAGGTGAGTTACGTATCTTGTGGGCATAAACTACCCTGAGGAAAAGGACAAACTCTGTAGTCTAGATGATTTGGCTCCTGGTAACTTTAATAAGTTCACCAATGTGATTTCTGGTCCTAATAGCATTTTCAGAAGACGAATCTCAGACAGGTGTGGTAATATATGACTATAATCCCAGCAGTTGGGAGTAGAAACAAGAGTTCTAGGAGTTCAAGGCCAGGTTCTGCATCATAGTTAAGTTATGAAGTCCTGTCTCAAAGAAAAAGAATTTCATCATCTACCTCCACCTTTAGATCTCGGCATAAACATTACTTCTTCTAAGAAGCCCCTTCGTTTTCCAACAGAACTCATCACTTCAGAGCTCTGTTTGAATTAATCATTACGGATCACTTGCAAGAGCAAAGACCCACGCTGTTTTGCTCATCACTGCACTTCCACAACAATGTCTGGTCCATCACAGGATTCAACAAAAACTTTTGAATGAATGAGTTGAATTCCACAGTCCACTGAAGTATTTCAATGAGAAGGTAAGGTCTCTGAAAGAAATGAGTTAGTGAGGTCCCTATGCAGACTCCATTTGTAGAACATGACAAGCATGTATCATGACAAAACTTTTTAAATCTGCTTCAAGGAAGCCTCACGTTAATTCAAGAGTGTAAGCGTAGCCTAGCATTCCTAAGACAAAAGTATGTAGGGCGGGCAGAATGACTTAGTGGGGAAAAACATGACACCAAGCCTGACCACCCAAATCCCTAGAACACACGTAGTAAAAAGAGAGAAATTGACACCTACTAGTTGTCATCTGATTTCTACATGTGTACCATGGCATGTGTGTGCACACAACAAGTAAAAAAGTGCATAAAAATATTAAGTATTCTTCAATGTCCAAAGCATCCCATTTCATAGAATCCTCCACTAACCCAGAAAACCTTAAATAATTTCCATTTTAGCTGAACTACTTTTAACAACACCAAATCCTAATGTAAAGTACAGCTCTAAACAACAGCCTTACAGAACTATTTCCTCGACAACCCAGTGCTACAACAGGAATCTATCTACACAAGTTACAGATGTTTCTCCCAAAGTTCAACTGTTTCCCAATTTCAGGCTACTGAGTTTTAAAATTTCATCTTAACTTGCTTTTGACTAAAGTATATTTAAGCTTTCTTCAAACAGCCTACACAGTATTCATTTCTTTTTTAAGTCTTTACAATTTCCTTTATGTACACGATAAATCTGTCATTTCACCCCATTACCCTTCTCTCTCTGAAACCTCTTTTCTGGGCTGGAAAAACAGATCAGTGTTTACAAGCCTGCGGTGTGGGTGAGTGAAGACTAGACTGGTCCACAGAGGCATGCAGGACACCCAGGGCTTCAGAGAAAACCTGACTCAGACAACTGGGAAAGAGCCTGCTCTGAGAGCTTGAGGACACAGTTTGGACCCCAAGGTGCTCACATATGACATATGAGATGGAGGTCCAGAAGCTCAAGGGCCAGGGAGCCTGATCTCCACAGCAGTGAACAAGAGATTCTGTCTCAAGATGAAAAGCAAGGACCAGCACCCGAGGTTGTCTTCTGACCTCCGCATCAAGACACGGCAGGCACAAACCTGCACTCACAGGCAAACATAGATACACACATGAACAAAGACTAAAGATACCTTTTCTCTTCCCAACAAGCCCCATTCCCACTTTGAGGTCTTTTGTGTGACCCACTTTCTGAGTTTAGTTTTAATTGTTTATATGAACATTAGTGGGGCATTTACTGGAGCTCGGGAAACTTTATCAGTGGCTTCACCACTAAAGAAAATGCCACACCTCTCCCAGCAAACACCAACTAACTGCCCATGATAACCTAGGGAGGAGTGGGGTCCCTCATGTGCTTCCTCCCCACATACAATGGAATGTTGACAAGCCAACCTTGTGCAGGTCATACAGATAACATGTGCAGTGACCCTGCAAGTACTGAGGCCGTGTCCTGTCCAGGAGCCACCATCACACATTAGTTCTAAGGGATAAGCCATCATTAGAAACAGCAGGACTTTGGATGGGTTTGTTGGATGGGTTTTTAATGGCTCTGAGACCATGATGACGCCAAAACAGTAGTAAAGCTCCAGGGCAGGGTGAGTACCCGGCATGTGTGGAAAATGCTGGGTTCCATCTCGGCACCCAGTGTTAGAGTACAGTGTTAGAGCTATCCATAAGCTAAAGACTAGTCCCTATCCTAGTTTGCTTTCTGATGCTGGGATAAAACACCATAACCAAAAGCAACCTGCGAGACAGAAAGAGTTTGCTTGGCTTACCGGTTCTATCCAGTCCCTCACGGGAGGAACATGCTTGCCCGTTTGCTCTTCATGGCTTGCTCAATCTGCCTTCTTATACAACCCAGGGCCACCTGCCCAGATGTAGCAGTGCCCACAGTAACTGGGTCCTCACACATCAATCTTCACAGACTTACCTATAGGACAATCTGATGGAAGGATCTTCTCAATTAAGGTCCCTCTTCCCAGATGACTCTGGCTTGTGTCAGGTTGCCAGCACACCCCCAAAGCTGGAAGGTGAGCACTAAAAACCACAGGACACAATAGTCAGGCATGGTGGTACCCACCTGCCATCCTAGCACTAAGTCTCTGAGTTCCAGGCGAGAACGAGATATAGAGTAAAACATCTCAGGAAGCAAACAGAAGAAAGCCGATGAGATGGTTCAGCAGGAAAAGCACTTACTGGTCTAACAGCCTGAGTTCAATCCAACATAAAGGTGGAGGGAGAAGCCAAGCTCCACACCACTCACCACTCACCTCCACATAATGGTGTGGAACACAAACCCCACCCAAATACTAAAGAAATAATTAATTAAAGTTTAATTAAAAAAGACAAGAGCAAACGTATTCTAATATTCATGTTGATGGGACAGATCAAGGTGAACTTTTTTTTTTTGGTTCTTTTTTTTGGAGCTGGGACCGAACCCAGGGCCTTGGTGCTTCCTAGGCAGCGCTCTACCACTGAGCTAAATCCCCAACCCCAAGGTGAACTTTTTAAGATTTATTTTTCCTGGGGTTGGGATTTAGCTCAGTGGTAAAAGCGCTTGCCTAGGAAGCTCAAGGCCCTGGGTTGGTCCCCAACTCAAAAAAAAAAAAAAAAAAAAGATTTATTTTTCCTTTTATTACTGTAGAGGCCAACTAAACACCAGATCCCCTAGCTGGAGTTGCAGATAAGACAAGGTGGATGCTGGGAACCAAACTTAGGTCCTCTCCAAGAACAGCAAGTGTGCTTAACCCCTGAGCCATCTCTCCAGCCACTTATTCTTTCACTTTTGAGAGTCTGTGTCACGTAGTCCAGGATGGACAAGAATTCACTATGTAGCAAAGATTGGCCTTGACCGCCTGATTCTTCGGCCTCATCCTCCCAAGAGTTAGAATTACTTATAAGAATAAGAATGTGCCACTGTGCCTGGAGGAAAGCACAATGATGTTTTTTAAACCACTAACTAATCCTAGAGGCCTCAACCCTATACAAGGAAGTGGAAGAAACACAGGAAAGCTGGAAGAGGAGAGGTGCTCTTCCCAAGGGAAGAGACAATTGGTTGTCTAGTGCCAAATGGTCAGTCCTGAAAACACTGAAAAATGAATCCTGCTCTACAAAAATTCAATTTCAAGTTCCAAATAACTTAGTTCAGCAAACTAAATTACCGTCTAGATGTGAACCCAAGCCCTTTCCTACAATAAGCTTGCTCCCCAAAGGAAGCAAAGTTGAGTGTTATAGCAAACCACTCCTAGTGTGCCAAGCCTTCCTCCCTGTGACCCACACACCTAAACAGAGTACCTCACCTTGACTTCCTACTTGGCCTTCTTCCAACTCCTGGATTCCTGACCTAGGCCGTTCCCCATCACTCTAACATGCTAAAGTTGGCCAAGACCTGCTCTTCCTGCTCCATGTAATCCCCTTCAAACTTTCAAGGTTCTTCAAGTCAGTAGTAAAATGGCTCAGTCTACCATCCCAACAGAGTATAAGCAACGACTTACATTAGCCCCAGGTCTCACCTGGCTTCGTTTATTAATGGCTATGAGAGAGAAGGCACTGGAGCCTGAGAAGCCTGGGCTCCCAAAACACACACACTAGCAGGTGCGCGCAGGTGCGAGCAGGTGCACACGCATGCGTGCAGGAACACACAGGCAGGTCCTCCTCCTCCTCCTCCTCCTCCTCCTCCTCCTCCTCCTCCTCCTCCTCCTCCTCCTCCTCCTCCTCCTCCTCCTCCTCCTCTTCTTCTTCCTTCGCACCCCCAACCTGAGTAACAAGTTGAAAACAAAGCAGTGTTCCAGTCACCTGCGAGCTGGTAGATGGGCCAGACAGAGGAGGTACAAAGCTTAAGTGCTGTTAAATTTGTAGGTGTCTGGTTCTTCAAGTATCCCCTCTTCCAAAGGCCTGTGCTTGTGTACTTGCATGTCTGTATATTTGTCTAACAGTCCAAAATACAAAGGAGTTCTATTTTACTGATTAGAGTGAGCAACTACGAAGATACATTTGAGAACCCGCCCTGGTAGACAACTAATTACTAAAATTCATGTACCCATCAATAATTTTGCCTTCTACATGTGGAATTAATTAAATGGAATTATCCTGGAAGGTAACTCTGAGCACTCTAGGTGATGATCCTCACAAGCAGTCTGTCTGAAGCTGGCATCAATAATTATAATTAATAATTAACAACTGTCCCATCAGAACCAGCCCTCCATCCTGCTCTTAAGCCTCCTCTCACCTCTCCATCTGCTCCACGCTTTCCTTCCTGAAATGGGGATAAGTCATGCCATGTAGTAAAGGAACAAACGTCAACTGAACGTCACTGAAGTATTTTCCCATTGCACAGTTTTTCTGATAATTACAACCATTAATATTCTTCTATTTCTACAGTGTGCCCATCCCTGCCTGAACCAAATACTTCTGGGCATTTAATCTGACTCTATTAAATAGATCCTATTACTCTCCTATTTCAAAGTAGAAAAGGTGAAATGCCAGCAAGGAATAGACCCAGATTCCCAAGTGCATGCCACGCCCCCTACAATCTTACTGGAGGGAATCGTCCCACTAACTTAAATAAAGCACACAAGCAAGAAGGTTTTACATTACATGCTTAGGTCTACTGTAACATGAAAATAAGACCCCATAACTCTGAAGGGAAAAAATCTTCAATTATAAAATATTGAAACAAAAATCTTAATTAGAAGGAATAACGTTACAACCCTAAGAACCATTCTAGGCCTTTTCTTAAAATTATCCAAAATTTTTACTGATCTTTTACAAGCACTAAAAAATTTAATTTCTAATGATGTCAGTATGAATAGAAAATGTAAGTTTTATAAATGAAAAAATGTGACCATATGAACATCCCTTCAAAAATTCATCATAATACTTGTAACGCTGTTCTCTACAAGAACATATGCACAAAGTTCGGTGATCTGATCAACCTATAGCCAGTCTCAGACCAGCAAAAAACAGCCTCTGTGTACCTTCATTTGCACTTCTGCAGCACAACATAATGAACCAGTAACTGCCCTCTAAGTCTGCCACACGTGAGATACACGTGCTTGCTTCCTCCATGAGACACCGATTCCTTTTTCGCCCTGAAACTTTGAGTAGCACAGCACAAGGTCATGTGCAGGGCTTTAGATATGCATTCAAATTTGATCCTTTAAAAATAAAAAGGGGTGCCAGCTTAGTGGCCCATGCCTTTAACCCCGTCTCACAAAAACAAAAAACAAAGTAACAATAAAAACCAAACTATTAACACAAAGGTTTCTAGGCTAGAAGGATGGTTCAGTGGATAAGAACTGTTGCAGAGGACCCAGGTCAGTTCCCAGGACACACATGGCAGCTCACAGCCATCTTTAACTCCAGGTCTACAGACTGGAGCACCATCTTCTGATCTCCAAGGGCACCAAACACATGGCTTACACACATACAGGTAGGCAAAACACTTATATACATAAAGTAGAACAAATCCTCTTTAAAATATCTAAAAGGTTTCAGTAAATAGGTTTAGAAGTTGGTATCAAGAATAAAATTTAAAAAAAAAAGAATAAAATAAAATTTGCATTAAATCTTATCTATATTAAAACTAGCTTTTTTTTAAACCTCACTTTCAGAAGAAAAAACAAGTTTCAATCTTACTATTACTTATCAAGCAAATTGTCAACCAATGCATCAACTAACAGTGTTCACTATTACTAAGAAATGGTTAGCAAATGTCAACTATGTGTAAGTTTCTGAACAGCAACTGATGAAAATAAGTGGCCTACAACACTTACTTTAGTCATGAAAGAAGACAGACAACCAACAGGGCAACAAAGATCAACTGTCTGATCACAGGAATATCAGGAAGCCAGTAGCGTTGCTTACCCTTAATCCCAGCACAGAGGCAGGCAGATCACTGTGAGTTAGAGGTCAGCCTGGTCTACAAAGTGAGTTCCAGGACAGCCAGGATACACAGAAAATGGAGGTAGGGGGGGTGGGGGAGGATAAAAGGATAGGAAGGTGGATGGTGGGCATAGTGTCTCACAGCAGCAGCAATCCAACATCCAGGCTAAGGCTACAGGATCAACAGAAGTTCAAGGCTAGCTAGAACTACATGAGCCTGCCAAATAAATAAATATAAATTATATATATTTATGTATGGTATAGATAAGAAATTCAAGGTCTTCTTCAACTACATAAGAAGCTTGAAGCCAGCCTGAGCTACAGGGAACCTGTCTCCGAAAAGAATGGGAGAGGAGGGAGGAGACCAGTCTCATTTGAGCTGAAACTTGAGGAACGATAAGCAGACAAGGAAGAAAGTTCTACATATAAAGAACTGGTTCACATTCACTTGCTACTTCAGTATTTGTAAGACCTGTCTTTGTGACATCCTAGAAAAACCCATGCAATTACTAATTCTTTTTGTAGTTTAAAAAGTTTTACGAAGGATAACTCTTGGGGCTGGAGAGATGGCTCAGAGGTTAAGAGCACTGTCTGCTCTTCCAGAGGTCCTGAGTTCAATTCCCAGCAACCACATGGTGACTCACAACCATCTATAATCAGGTCTGGTGCCCTCTTCTGGCCTGCAGGTGCATACAGGCAGGCAGAAAGCTGTATGATGTATACATAATAAATAAATAAATGTTTTTTTAAAAAAAAAGGATAACTCTCAACAGGTCAGTCTAAGCCAAGGCATTTGTCAAAAGAAAGGGAACAAGAATTGAAGGGAGGAGTCTGTGAGAACCTGGCAAAAGCAACAAATTCTCTTCTCCGTTCTAGGAAGCTTCTGAAACTGTGCACAGTGCACTCGAGGGACTGCAAGTGAGGAACCAAGAGCAAGTATCATAACCAGACACTCTAAAACACAAACACGGCAAACCTACAAAGTTGGGAGCAGAAACATGATGTCACAAATGGGAATTCCACCTGACCTTATGCCACATTTGGGTTGGAGTCAAAATACATGTATTCCCTAAGTATTATCTGAGATTACTCATATGCTATCTTTATAAATTATAAATGAAACAACAGAAATTCGTGTTTAGACTCAGGTCTAATCTTCAAGACATCCTGGTACAGCTAACCCTTGAAGAACACAAATTTAAGCTATACATGTCCACTTTACATGCATGTTCTTTAGGAATGGGGAGAAACTTTTAACACTTTAAAAATAAGAAAAAAATCGTCCCCAGCTCGAAAAAAAAAAAAAAAAAAAAAAAAAAAAAAAAAAAAAAGGGGGGTTGGGGAAAAGCTCAAAAAAGAAAAAAAATTGCCTAAAAGCCTAGAAAGGCCCTGGGTTCGGTCCCCAGCTCCGAAAAAAAGAAAAAAAAAAAAAAATAGGAAAAAAAAAATCATAGCCTACAGATACCAAGACTTAAAGAGAAATGTCATGAGTGCATAAAATATATAATACAGCATCATCTACTTTATCACTCACTACCACTATATATATATATATATATATATATATATATATGTGTGTGTGTGTGTGTGTGTATATGTGTGTGTCCTATGCAAAGTTAACATTTGTCAAAATTTGGAAACATAAGCACAAATTATACATGATGGCATTCACAACTAGAGAGATGTAAAGATACATAAAAACACATGCTTAAACCAGATGCAGTAGTGCAAGCATAATCCCAGATCCTGAAGAAGCTCAGGAGGAGGATGGATCACAAGTTCAAGGCCAGTCAGGATTTAAAAAAAAAAAGCTGGGATAATAAGACCTTGTATTTAGAGAGCAAGAAAGCCCATTATTAAATCCTAACTACATAAAATTAGCCACAGTCCATACTGCATTACTATAATTTCATATGCACCTCCTACTGCTCCTGCTGTGAACTCAAGAGTTGCCAGTATCTGCTTGAAGCTGTGTGACATCTGCAGTAAGTAGTCCATCTTTCTGGTTAATTACAACAGGTAGTAAACTATGGTCTCCTATGTTTCTCATGCCCTTTTCATCACAGTATATAATTCATACAACTCATAAAAACTGCATGGTAATCAACTATTTATGTTAGGACTTCTGGTCAACAACAGGCTAATAGTACAATTTTGGAGGAATGAAAGTTACACAGTGTCCATCAGAATCCAGAGTAGACCAGAGAGCCCCGAACAACCCTACCACAGCCACATCTCAGAGACAGACATTCTCCACCATCCAACTATGAGCTACAGGACCAAAACCTAACAGCCACCAGCCCCAACCCTCAGCACTGCTCACAGAGAGCATGACACCACAGACAGCAGCAACGGGAGTAAGGGCTTGGTAGCCTCATGCTGGTAGCACCTGCTGGCAGGGTCAAAAGGTTTTAGTACCCAAGGGTTTTTAAGAAGATATATAGCATTCATCAAGAGAATGAAGCTAAGGCTTCCTTTTTGGCTTCGGATATGTGTCTACCATGCTGCCAGTCTAGAAGAAGAACCTCAGAAAATAATAGGGCCATACAAGTGCTAGCGTTTCACATCACTGATGGAGAGTAGGAAGGTGTTCATGTAGCAAATCGTACAGACCCTCACACACCAGTTCAAGCCAGTGACCTCACTGAACAGTCCACCTATGCACAGGGTTCCAGAAGAAGCGTTAGAATGATCAAAGTAGGAGATGGGAATGAGGGAACTCTCCCAAAGGAAGCGAGAAGAAGGTTCCCACCTCACTATATGCAGAGACACCTCCTCCATGACTCTCTACCACAGTATCCCAAGCTCTTGTGCAGGAAGAATTGATGGGGGAAGCTGACAGTCAGGCTGCAGGAAAACAAAGTAAACCAGAGAGACAGAATACACAAAGGAGAATAGTCTGCAGTTCCGCAGGGGCCATCCATGCCAAAGACAGCCTGGAGCAGGTGGTAACGAAAAAAATAAGGAAAGATGCTATGAGACCCCAAGTCAACAGCCCCCTCAAAATTCTATCACATCACAATTTCCAATGCAGATACTCTGATAACCTTAAACTACCAACAGCAAATAGACAAAAGCAGTCAACCAGTGCACTGGCTGAGAACATGTCCAGCTGGGAGGCTGAGAAGGGCAGGTTTGGATCACCATCTCTGCCATCTGGTCATCCGGTAAGGAAAAATAAACATGAAACTCCAGTATCAAGACAAAAGGTTTTGATTATTTTTACTTAGACATGTCTTTTTTCAATAGTAACCATTTTGAAGTCTGTTATTCCTCAATTCACTTTCAAAGGTCTTTAAACTGTTTCCTATTTAACCAAGTTAAAATCTTAAGGTTTCTTTTTAGATTTATTATATGGATAAGTGTTTTACCTCCATGTATATATGTGCATCATGTGGCCCACAGAGGTCAAAAGAAGGCATTGGATCTCCTAGAACTGGAGTTATGGATGTCTGTGAACCACCACATGGGTGCTTAACCACTGAGCCATGTCTCCAGCCAACAAGTTCTTTTCTTTTGCTGTGGTTTGGTTTTTGAGTCTGGATTTCACTATGTAACAGCCCTGACTGTCCAGGAACTCACTCTGTAGACCAGACTGGCCTCAAACTCAAGAGACCTGCCTGCCTCTGCCTAAAAACTGCTATAATTAAAAGTATAGACCACCATGCCTGGCTAAGAAGTTCATTTTTAATTTACAGTAAAAAGTTTACGATGGGCTTTTCCAAAAAATAAAGTTAAATTGCTGACCTATTAATACAGGGTAAAATAAACTTTAAATGTTATACTCAGATTTTCAAGTGTACAGGGAGGCAGGAGATAATAACCTCTAATCACTATGATCAAAGGACACTATAGACACAAACATTCCAAACTCCACAACTACAAACATTTCTGCTCAGCCGTACTTCAATGAGGGAATATTCAACCTATACTTACCAGACACCACAGAAATGAGTATGAATTCAAGCTAGTACTCTATTTTTAAGCCATAAATTATGAACACTTACTTTCTATGTCTTGTGGCCCACATAAGTGAATGATAATTCTCTATGCCACAGAAGTAAATAATTAGGCTCAGTGGTTAAGAGTGCTGTCTGCTCTTGCAGAAGACCTCAATTCAGATCCGACACTCACACTGAGTAGCTCCTGTCTCAGCCTCTAGCCTCACGGAGTCTAACACCCTCTTCTGGCTTCTGATACTTGTACATACACATACATACACACATGCGCGCGCACGCGCACACACACACACGCGCGCGCACACACACACACACACACACACACACGTATATAATTAAAAATTAACCTAAAAAGAAAAAAGAAAACACTCTTACGTAAAAGCAATAAATTGCGTGTAATCTTTCACACATGAAAATATAGTTTGACACTTGGTTTTAGGCACAATCTTTATCATTTCTTTCCTGAAAGAAAAATACTACCATGCTCCCTCCAATGGTGCAGAACTATTTTAGTGTGTGTTAACTTATACATGTTCTTTTAGCTCAAAGCAGAACTCATAGCTATTTTTTTAAACCAAACATACACACAACTTCAGCTACCTAAAGAACACAAACACAATCTATGATACAAACAGACCAATGATTCTCTTTTTTATATCAGCTATCTCTGAGAACCTGAAAACACTTTGAAATTCTCCCACTTAAGAACAGGTAAGAAGGACAGGCATATGGTTAACATGCGTGCTGCCAAGCCTGATGACCAGAGTTCCATCTGTGCAACCCATGGTAGAAGGAAAAACCAAATGCCACAAGTTGTCCTCTCACCTTGACACACAGTCCATGGTACAGACACACTCATATATACACAGACACAAGCATGAGCACATAAAACAGAATCTTCTCTTAAAACAAAGGTCTACTCTCAGTAACATGGCTGCCAGTGTAACAGTCTAAAGTGAAAAGTCCAAAGACGTTCAAAATAGCTATTCCAATAAATTCAAAACATTCAGAAATTAAATTTTGGGATTGAAAAAAGATTTTAATTGCAAAACTATGCTTTTGTTTCATCATTTTGAAAAGTGTTTTTGCATGGAGACTACCTTAACCCTGACATATTTTTCACACACTGCCTTCTGAGATGCCAGCTCAGGGCCAGCAGGGGGTACTCAGTGAAGACAACTGAGCCGTGTCATCCTCATGTTAGAACCCAGGAGGGAAGGTCTAAGGAACTCCCTTGTCCAAGACAAAAGGACGAGTGGACGAGCGCCATAGCTGCAATGGGGCAGAGCCTCTTGCACGTGCCCTGTCCAGCATGCAAATCCAACGGCCATGCTACAATACGGGACGGGAGCCTACAGAAAGAAGACTGTTCTTTCCAGTGTTCCAGCCCACCATCAGACCTGCGGTTTACTGCACATCCTACTCTACACTCCACAAGGTACATGTAGAAGACAAAAGAATCCAGTCATTAGAAAGCACAAAACTAGCTCTGAATGGTAATTTGGAAGTTTGTCTAAGCTGTCACTCTAAAAATAAAAATAGACGCTTCATCTTTGGGACTGAAGTTTAAGTGTCTTTAGTGGGTAGAGATGGCTCAATGAATAAAACACTTGCCAGAACTCCAGCACCCACATAGAATCCAGGCAAGAGGGTGGCCCACCTGAAATCCTAGCCCTAAGGAAGCAAAGATGGGGGACCCCTAAAGCAAGCTAGTCAGTCAAGCCAGCCAAATCAGGGAGCTCTGAGCGCAAATGAAAGACCCTACCTCGATATATACAGTGGGGAGTGATCTAACTTACACACATTCACAAACACAGATACTCGCGCACATGCGCACAAAGAAATAAGTGTTTCTATTATTAGGCTGGGGCTGGAAAGATGGCTGAGGAATTAAGAGAACTGCCCTTCCAGAGGACCTGGGTTCCCATCTCCACACCCACATGGTAGCTCACATTGCCTGTAACTTCAGGCCAAGAAGATCCAATGCCCTCTTCTGGTTTCTGTGGGCACTACACACACATGGTACACAGACTTAAATGCAGGCAAAACAACCACACACATAAAGAAAGAAGAAGGGGGTATTTGTAGAAGCTGGGATACAGCCCAGGGACACAGCACTTGCCTGCCATGCACAAGTCACCATAGTTCTTGAAATGTTTGAAATATCTGCAAAATGCTCTAAAAAAAAAACTGTGAAGCCAGACATAGTGACACTTTCATTCCAACCCCTTCTTCAGAGAGGGAGAGTTTTTCAAACCCATTTCATTCAAATCTAAACTTGTAAGTGGTCTGAGGAGGAGGAAGGAGGGAAGTAAAGGGGGGGAACAGGGTGATAAGGCAGGCAGTACCACTACGGCCGATTTGCCTACGCTCTGAGTTTGCCCAACCAGGATAACTGACAAGCCTGCTTCCTGGACTGCTGGGCGTACAGAGCACAAAGAGCATCCAAATCAACTGTGGGTGGGAGAAGGCTTCCTTGTCTTCTAGTTTTTTGAAGCAGGGTCTTACTGTGTGGGTCAGGCTGCCCTCAAACTCACAGCTCTGCCTCAGCCTCCCAAGTGCTGCTACTACAGGCGTGTGCATGCCACTAATGATGTAGTTCAAACCTTGGCACAAATTTTAACTTTATTATACATAGATAGGTAAATAGGTAGGTAAGTAAGCAAGTGAATACACAGGCACTAAACTTTTCCTGGGATTTCCTTACCAGTAAAATGGGTCCTTACGGTTCAAAAGTCTTAGGTGACCCCCAAAAAACTCTGAGAAATATAAAAATAGAGAAGATTCAAATATGTCTAAAAGGTCAGCGTATCATTTCATTAGATACAGCTGAGGAAAAGGTAAGCCACTGTATACATGTGCACAGGAGCACGGGTGAGTGTTGCTTTCTACAGAGAAAAGAAAAGAAAAAAGAAAGGCCACCAAGGACACAAGCTTCAGAAGACCAACTGTTACAAGAGGGGCAAAACAGAAACTTTCTCTTCATTTTCTATTATCAAGTAATCAGACCCTCCATGTGGTACACACACTGATTCAGACAAAACACTCACAGACATACGTACAATCAAAATACATCATATAAACAAAATTCACAAAATCTGATCACAATGCAAGTGTATTCAAGCAAGCCTTCTGAATTAGTCAGGGAAATGCTATAGAAAATTAAGACCATATCTATTGTTTAGCATTTATACAGTCAATTTTGGTTTAATCTATTTTCTCCTGAAATGATGCTTAAAAAAATCCTAGAAAAGAAAGTCTTCCTTTATGTTTTTTCTATTCGGTAAACTACTTCCCACAAGTTAATAAACATATAAGGCAAAAAAAAAAAAGAGCCAATCCACTATGAGGAGCACAAGAGTCAGGTAGGTGCCTCGGTCACTGCAGAAACCAAACACACACACTTCTCAGTCTGCACCTGATTCCACTCTGCCCTGTCATTCTCCAGAGAGACGCTGAAACCTCAGTAGAAAACCCTAGCTGGGCCATGCCCCCACCCTAGCTAGGCCACGCCCCCCCAAGTTAACCATGCTGCACTCACTGTCTGGAACCGGATCAGTGAGCAGTGTCTGGTCCAGCCGCTCGCTAATCTCCTCTACTGATAAAATATGAAAATGTACAAAGCCTATTCTTAGAAAAGTTTTAATGCTACCAGACATTTAAAAATTAACTCAGACAAAGGAGCTGAGTAAAATGTAGCCCAATATCAGAGCTAGCATGTACAGGGCCCTAGGTTCAACCCCCAACATGGGAAAAAAAAACCTATATATTTGTCCAATAATCTTATAAAGGATGCCTGACATCACTAAGTAGAAGGTGAATGCATATCAGAACTCCAGTAAGCAATGTCACAGCTGTGTGCTAGTAAATGCTAGTAAGGGGAGATGTCCATGGCGGAGAAATCAGAACTCCTGTACACTGGTAAGGAAAATATAGCTCCTACAGAAAACTACACAGCTTAAAACCTAAACAGATGATCCAGCAATTCTATGTCTACACATGTGTCAAAAAGAAAGAAAAAGGGGGTCTTTCAACAGGCACCTACACACTCATGCTTTCATTATTCCCAACAGCTAAAATGAATGACAGATGAATAGATAATAAACAATATGTGATACATACATACATACATACATACATACATACATACATACACACACACACATATACTGA
Source organism: Rattus rattus (assembly GCF_011064425.1). Lineage (NCBI taxonomy): Eukaryota > Metazoa > Chordata > Mammalia > Rodentia > Muridae > Rattus > Rattus rattus. The sequence continues at coordinate 89,759,256 of NC_046160.1, forward strand.
AATATTGCTCAGTCTTAAAGAGAATAAAATGCTCAGCCTGGTCTATACTATGGGTTCCAAGCCAGTCAGGGCTGTAAAGCAAAAGTGTCACAAAAACCAGGCGAATAAGAGGAAGAGGAAGAGACAAGGGAGGAAGGGAGGCATGGATGGATGTGTACATGAACTAGTAATCCAGACTGTCTGGTTTCCTGAGTTACTAAAGACGTGGTTGCTGGGGGCTGAGGGATGACAGAGGGGCAGAGAACATGAAGAGATGGTAGACGAATGGTTATAATAGATACTCAGCAGCGGGAACAGACTTCCAGCCAGTGAACTGAAACCTCAACAATGGTTATGAGCTAGGCCTAGTGGTGCAAACTTTCAACCCCAAGACTAGTTAATGGAGCATCTTATGTCTATTTTAACTGTGCACGATCACAGCGGAAAGAAAGAAGAGTAAGATAGAATGTGTGCTCATCTTTCTCCTATAAGCCTCTTTACACCGTTCCATAAATGCACAATTAATCCAAGTGACTGCATGAGCCTTACAGAATGATGCAGTGATTCTCTCTAAACATAAACACTTAATCTGGGCTTGCTGGAAGTAACGTTCTCCCCCAACACAGACATCAACAGCTATCCCATGTCTACTTCAGATTAAATGAGAGCATGTCTCCCATCCTTTGTATTTAGTCCCTAGAATTTTCCCTCATATTTCCCTATAACTTCATACAAACTATTCTCATTTTTACTAGCAAAATCTTAAGTCAAAATTCATCTACCTAGGTATAGAGGCACATACTCAGAAGGCAGAGACATGCAGTCTCTGAGTCTCAGGCCAGATACACAGTCAGACACTATCTCAAGGGGGGGAGGGGAGGGAGGAGACTGAGGGAGGGAGAAGTATTCTCTCCCTCAAAACTTATCAAGGGCTCCTCTTTCCTACTTGGCACACAGAGCATCCTTTTCCCTTTCTTTCCTCAGTGCTGCAGATCAAACCCAAACTCAGGAGCACTAGGCAAGAACCCTACCACCATGCACCTTTCTAACCCGGTACACCATCCTTCCAGACATCAATACCAATATAGTTCTACCATTTTCACATACAAACACTGGGATCTTATTTATGAATTTCTCCTCTTAAGAAAAAGTGTTCCCAGTGGTGCAGGCCTTGGATCCTAGCACTAGGGAGACAGAGGCAGGTGAATCTCTGAGTTTGAGGCCAGCCTGGTCTACAGAGTGAGTTCCAGGACAGTCAGGGTTATACGGAAAAACTCTGTCTCAAGAGAAAAAAGACAAAGAAAAAGAAAGTGTTCCCATAGGCAAAGCAGACACCTGAAATACCCTCAGCTACAGATGAGGCTCTCACCAGCTGTTCTTATACCTTCTGATCCCACAGGCTACTACACGAGTATTTACGCTGGCCAGATGTGGTTCATGGTGGCACACATCTGTGATCCCAGCTTTCAAGAAAGACAGTAAGATCATTGCAAATTCAAGGCCAACCTGGTCTATACTGTGAGTTACAGGCCTACAGGGCCTGTGTAACTGTGAGTTACAGGGCTACCTAGGAAGACTGTCTCAAAAATCAGGAGGAAAAGGAAAGGAAGGAGGTGGGACTACAGGGAGGGAGGGAGGGAGGAGTGTGCACTAACCAGGCTGTCTGGTCTCCTCTGACATACTAAAGTTCTTTATACTGTTCCTGCCCTCTTCTTCCTTATGCTTAAATACTTAGACAAAAATCCACCTTCAAAGACAGAATCTAATGTTTCTACACTATACCAGCTATTGGTATGATACATTTCAAATAACTCCTTTTCACCAACATGAAGCAAACAGATTAAAATTAAAATAGGGTAACCACATACCAAAATAAAAAAATAAAAAGTATAATTCAGAAAGAAAGAAAAAAAATTAGTGCCCACATCAAAACCTCACTCTTAGACAGGACTGGTAGTTCATACCTCTAATCCCAGCACTTGGGAAGTAAAGGCAAAAAGATCAGCAGCTCAAAGTCAGTTTTAAGGCAAAGGACACAGGGTTCAAGGCAGCCTTGGCTACATAAAACTCTGTGTCCAAAAAAAATGAAAACCCTTGCTCTAAATACACTGTAAAAATTAAAGTATCATGCAAATATGATCTATAAACTTATATTTGCCCTAGGTGAAAATACAAATGCACATTACTAGTTATAAGCTCTATTTGCTTAATTTTTAAAATTTAAAATTCAGTATTTCCAAACTCCACTTCTTTTTTTTTTTTTTTTTTTTTTTTTGGTTCTTTTTTTGGAGCTGGGGACTGAACCCAGGGCCTTGCTCTTGCTAGGCAAGCGTTCTACCACTGAGCTAAATCCCCAACCCCAAACTCCACTTCTTTTAGTGCAAGTTAGTGTCCTTTTTACTGGGGTCTACTTTCCAACCAAGAAAGTACAATTAATACATGTCAATAAGCAAATCACGAATTTAAAAAGAGATAGAATAGGGTCACAATGAGACTGTTCAACAGATAAAGGCCCCTGCTGCCAAACAGAACCACCTGAGTTATTCCTGAAGCCACGTGGTAGAAGTAGAGAACCAGCTCCCACCCACCGTCCTGACTGTCACATATCACACACACACACACACACACACACACTCACACCAATGTTGGGAGGCGTAAAAAGACATTTCTGCCATTTAGTTTTCCAGCTGAATTCAGAATTCACTTACAGGACAAGTCTCTGTGGATGAGCCCTTTGATAAGATCGGATAGACCTGGTCACATACCAGGCACTTGTGGGTCTGAAACCTCTCCACCCTTCAAGCTACAGCACGTGAAGACGTTCACAGATATGAAAGACTATGAAGACACTGATGGTGAGGAAGGTAAGATAATGTCACCTACTCATGGGTCTTACCTTTCAGCAGTGGCAGAGGTGTGAGCTCAATGGGCTTGCCTTGAGACCGAAACTGTGAGGAGCTTTGCGACCTCTTCTGTCTGGCTTTTCTGACGGACTTCCGAGAAAATCCGTCTACTTTATCCACTGATGGAGGAGTAGTTGGTGCTGAGGACATATCCCTACTGAAGAGAAAGAAGTAACATGAAAATGGTCCCATGGTGAAAGTATTCCTGTGAGTTACACACATCTTAAAATTCCCACATACAATACTCATGAAAGTTGGAATGAGTATCAAAACATAAAAAAAATCAAGAAAAGTCTTGCTGCTAGGCAGTGGTGGTGCATGCCTTTAATCCCAGCACTCAGGAGGCAGAGGCAAGTAGACCTCTGAGTTTGAATCCAGTCTGGTCTACAAAGCCAGTTCTAAGACAGTCAGGGCAACACACACACACACACACACACACACACACACACACACACACACACAAACCTGTCTCAAAAAAAGAAAGAAAGAAAGAAAAGTCTTGTCAAGGGGAAAAATATAAGGTAACATGACTACCATTAAACAAAATCAGAACTCTAAACTGTCACTGCTCCATCATCATCACTAGAAAGATGTTCGCCTGGACCTGAAGTCTTGATACTGTCTGCCCATTTTAATTGCACAGCTCTTCCCATTTTGGGATTCCTGAAGTCATTTTGGAGCTATTCTGAAGCTGGAAAACGTCCACAGAAACATTTTTCTGATATATTTAATATTATGAATGGGCTAAAACCCTCCTGTACTTCAAGAATCTAAACAAATGAAGCCAGGTATAGTAGTCAGTAACCTCAGCACTCAGAGGCAGGAAAGGTTATGAGTCCAAGGCCAGCCTAAGCTACACATACATAACAGGTTTGACTCCAACCCTGGGCACACAGTGAGAGGAGATCCTGCCTCTGGAAAACGATGAGACGAGCCACCTCAGTATCCACAGTAAGATGATTACCGACACTCCAAGTGTCTTTCTACTGACACTTTCTAAGCAGGACTTTGGTGCAATGTGCTGTGCTTGCTATTATGAGCCACCACCTCTCAAATGAGGACAGGCTAGATTGTCTGAATGTCACAGAAGGCATAATTAAAATTATTTCAAAGAAATCTTTTCAAATAAAGTCATCTTAAGTTATTAAAGCTTAATAAGCAAAACTAAGATAAAACCCAACACCAAGTTGAACCGAAAACATAACTTCACACCATCCAAGATGGAGTTTAAGTTCCAATATTGTGTTCCATGAGACCAAGAGAACATTGTTCTGCAATTTTTTAATATTCTGAAATTATTCAAAGGAAGGATAGATGCTAAAAGTCCGAAGCATTGAGCTCAGTCGCCTTCACCAAACTAAACAGATGCCAGTACCATTCAGGCGCTACTGAGGCTCCATGCAAGATTAATGGTAGACGGGATCAACAGAATGCATACGACCCAGAGCTAGGACTCGGTTACTCAAGTGTCATACCAACACCTAAGACAAGTGCTTTTTTTTTTAAACTTCCAGAGTAAGATACACCTCCCCACTGTGTAAGGCTAACAGTCATCTGGATTACCTGGATTCAATTAAAGTAACATAAACATGGAAGAAGGGTGGACAATATTAAGGTTTAGTATGGAATTCTGAGGACTTCTTGGTTCTTTCATTAGAAAGTTATTGTTTTCTTTTAACTCTAATTTGGCTTTAAATATGAGACCTATAAAAAAACGGAGTACTAAATTATAAATATTATCGAAAATATCAGACCTCAGCAAGCAGTTCCACATCACACTGGTACGTTGTAAATTTAGGGACGAATATTGCAAGCTCATCTGGGAATTATTTAGGTTTCATTCTAACCCTAGCAACACAGATTTCCGTAAGCCTCGTTCCCCCATCATTCATTCTTGTCTCTATTTCTCTTCTCTCATCTCTAACGAGGATCTATAGGTAGCTTCTTTTCCGTCATTTGCCTCTTATGCGCGCAGCTCTGAATAAATGTCAAGGTTCTCAACTCTAAAGCATTGCAGAACTGATAACAGCGGGGTCCCTGCAAAGCCCAGGAAAACAGGTTTCACCTGGGCCACTGCGCCCAAAGCTTTAGCATTCTGCAAAGAGCAGGCAACTGGGGCTTTTCCAAGGGAAAGGTATGAAATCAGGGAAGTGGCCTGTTTGTCCGCAGGTATGTTCACATAAACCCCAAGCCCTGGAGAAGCTGCGCGGCCACAGAATCTTCCTCCCTGCTCCCCCGCCCCCGCCAATGGAGGGGGGGGGCAAGAAAACGCCTCAAAAGCGGGAGGGGAAGGGGCTAGTGAGGCCGAGTAGAAGAGAGGTACGGGCCTCCAAAGCCTCTGCAGGTAGATCAGACAAGTGGGCCGGGCGCTTGCTCCCGCTCACCCCACCCCGCCGCACCCCTCGGCCGCCCGGGCACGGCCTTCCCGAGCCCGCCGCTCCGCAGGTTCCCCGGGAGGCAAGCCGCGGGACCCGAAGCTGAAGTTACCTTGAAGCTCCTGGGGAAGAATCGGAAGATGATCTGTGGCTGCGCGGAGTGGGCTGCGAGCTAGGGGCCGCGGCGGGGGCGGGCGGCGGCCCGGGACGCACAGGGGGAGGTCCGGGCAGCAGCGGAGAGCCCCGGGCTACTACGGCCGTCCGGGGCGACGTCCCTCCGGTTCCGCGGTAGCGGCAGTGTTTCTAGGCCTCTCGGCTGGCCCCGAACCTCAGCGCTCCGGCAGTGGCAGCGGCGGCCTCACGAGCCTCCTCCGCGGGCCCGTCCCATCAAATCGGCACCGACCCGGTTGCGGCTCCGCCGGCGGCTCTTCGTTCACATTCCCGGCGGGCGGCGCCTCTGCTCGTTGCACCGGACCCGGCGGCGGCGGCGGCGACGCGGGGAGGGGGAGGAGGGAGGAAGCCTGGGTTTGCAGCGGCAGCAAGCACGGGAGTCGGGAGGAAGAGTTGGAGTCGCCTGAGCCGCCGCTGCCAGAGCCGCCGTTCGCTACCCGCGCAGGGTCCCCGTCAATGCCCCTTTCTCTCTCCTATTGTCAATATCACCGGGCGGCTGAGTCCATGGCACAGGCGCAACCGAACCTCCTGGTTAGCAGAGCCCGCCTCTGACGCCCGCCCACTGGAGACTTCAAACGGGAAGCGAGACTTCATTGGCCTTCACGCGCCTTCACTCCCAGGCTAGCATGTTCGGCTGAGAGCTGGTCGGGGATTGGCGGCGCGGGGGGGCGGAGAAACTGGAGGGTGTGAAGAGACAGGGCCCTCGATTGGGCGAGGCGCGGGGGACCCGGATGCTGCCGCCCGCTCGGGCGACCCGGCCGCCGCTTCCGCCAGGGCGCCTGAAGTGGGGAACTGCGGCGACTGCTAGGCCTGAGGGGAAAGCGGCGGGTACGTCGGAAACTGGAGCTTCCGCCTGGCGGGACCCTGTGGACGGCGAGCGTCTTCACCCGCGATTCCGAAGGCCACAGTGCGGCAATCCCGGTGCCTCAGGCTTCAGCCCGCAGAGACCCACTGAGCACGGAGCCCACGGTCTCCTGTGCCCTGTGTAAACGCGGCCCTGGAAGCCAGCCGAAAAACCCCCCAGTGGCCTTCGCTCAACGGGTGGGAGGCCTGGCTACGGGTTGGACTCTCACCCAGTCACCCCAAAAGTCAGTTTTGAGTATCAGCTCCGCGATGCCCCAGCCAGTCTCGGTAGGGGCCCGCGCTCCGGTAGTTTATGCAGGTGGCAACTCTGCAGTCTCCCAATTCCGAATACCCGCATTCGCCCTTTCAGGACTCCGAAATACCCGGCCTCCAACTTGACAAATTTTAATTGACAGTTTCGAGTCTTGAGTTTAAACAGACTTACCTCTATCTAGAACGAGTACTAAAATACATATATGTTTTTGCATCATTAGTGAGCGCTAGGCCAAATGGTACATTCCAAAGAATATTCGTAGACTATCGATTTGGATGCAGGCTACATAATAATTAAAAAAAAATTCTTCATATCAACTACAAGGATCAAACATCAGTTGCTCAAGATTTGGAAATCTGGGAGGGGAAATACAGAAGAAATAATACTCATAATCCATAAACCAAAGATAACCACTGTCGTTTTGATGTAGTTTTAGTATTGTATTTCTATATATGTATATTCACACGTATGTATACACATATATACATACATTATATACACACGTGTATGTATATACATATTCTTTTTCATATTCAAATGCTTCATCCCATAGCTTAGTTTTTCCTCTCAGTATGTCATGTGTTCTGTACAGTTAGGGAATAAACATTTATAAGGCTCTCTGGACCATGCCCATAAGTGATAATAATGCATTTGCGTTTCTGGTTTGTTGCAAATTTCTATCCAGTTGGGTAGAAAAATAACTCTGTGCTATGAAAGAGAATGTTTGCCCTGCACTGAAATGGGAAAGGTGGCTTAAATGAAAGCAGGCTCCCCCTATTGACTACAGAAGACTAGCTGCTGGCTGACTGGCTGAGCGTCCATCTTTAATGAAGTTCATTACTCCGTGCTGCATAATTATATGGAATTCCAGTCTAGTTTCTGCCTTCAAGTAACTCATATTTCCATACTTCAGTCTTTAGAAACGTTTAATATCCTAGCCAAGCAGAGCCTGTTTCTTCAATGTCTGATTGGTAAATGCAAAATTAAAACCAAGGAAGATTTTGAAGCCAACTCAATTTCCCTTGGCAACAGTTGAACCGTTAAAAAGTAGTGCACGTTTGAAATGCTCACAGCTGTTGCTTAGAACATTTCACATTTTGTAGAGTGAGGATTTTGCTTGCAAATTATGGATGACTATAAAGACAATTCATTTCAAAGTCATTTCATTTTCTATAAAATAGCTGAGCAACCGAAATGAGCAGGTCTTTTTTTAATATGGAAAAATCCTTGCCTGTGTGAGATTTGTTCGCTGGGCCAATAATCTCATAAGGAGATCTATAGATCCCAGGGGAAGTGGGGTGTTCTCCAAGGATAGTGCAAGGCAGAAGGAAAACTGAGGACACCTATGCTTACGTCCAAGAGGAGGCATCAAGCTCAATATTCTAAAGACAGAAGGAATGGCCCATTGTCTAGAGCACTGTAGATGTCCTCAGGGAAAGCAGGAAGTACCCATCCACAGAGGATTGCAGAAAGGGTCTCTTCTAAATTAAACCTACAAAACAGACAAATGACCTTACAAGGGTCTCACAAGAGAACAACAGAAAAGCAAGTACTAGAAACACCTATTATAGAATCTTTGACAGCCCTCCTTCAGGGTTACAATGACAATCTAATAAATCCTACCATATTTTAACTTATGTAGCAAAATTGTCAAAACAATGTATCTTTATATCCACCACCATCAGCGGTGAACCATATCCTAAGAAAAAGCGTTCTGACCGAGTCAAGGTAATGAAGCTGATGTGTGTGTGGTTTTTTTGTTTGTTTTTTGTTTTGTTTTAAAGAATTATTTATTTATTTTGTATATGAGTACACTGTAGCTGTCTTCTGAGACACCAGAAGAGGGCATCGGATTCCATTACAGATGGTTGTGAGCCACCATGTGGTTGCTGGGATTTGAACTCAGGACCTCTGGAAGAGCAGTCGGTGCTCTTAACCACTGAGCCATCTCTCCAGCCCATGTGTGTGTGTTTTATGAACAAATATGCATATATTTAGAGTATGTGCTCCTAAAAAATGTTCTCAGATGGAGGGCGCATGAACAAAGAAATTTGGTGACTACTATTCTAGATACAAATGGAAAAACATTATAGCCACGAGGAGGCCATTATCAAGTGACAAAATTCAGTTCACTGTTCCCACGTGAATGTATCCACTGTCCAGATCTCAAAGCTGAGCTTAGGGGGAATCTGTTGGCAGTCTGACTACATGATTAGAAGTCACAGGGTATCAAGTGGTAGCTACATAGTGACAAACTGAAGTATCAAAGAACTGATTATCCCTTAGACACATCTTCAGAGGTAAACTAATCTCATTTGTTGGGAGTGGGGGGCAGGAGTCCATGAAGCTGGTTACAGACTGAGGTAAGAAGACTGAGAAAACTGTGGCATCAGCTGCTTAGGACAACAGTGGCAGGTGTAATCCAGGCAGCTACTGTACCCAAGGAACTGCTGTCATGTTTCTTTGCACTGCATGTATCCACTAGGAAACACCCTCAGCCCTGACATTTTCTTCAATCATAATTTTAGTACTGCAATTACATTTTCAGATATGCTTCAAAGGTTGTAGCTCTTTTACAGCTTTCGTGTGGCTAACATGGCTAACCATGGCTCAAGATCTAAATGGCTATGTGCTCTAGTTTCTACGTCTGAGTCTAGTCTGAGTCTAGTCTCTACAGTCTGAGCTGTAATCTAAACTGATAGGAGTGACTATCTGAGAACCTTTGCACAGAAACTGGGAGTTTCTGTGATGGGTCCAGGAAAAAAAGAAGCTTTATTATCACTGATATGGGAAAGAGGGAGGGAAGGGGCTAGCTGGGGACATGACTCTACCCATAAAATACCTGCCCTGTAATTATAAGACCTGAGTTCAGATCCTCAGTATTCACATTTATCCTCCCTCCCCCAAACAAAGGATCTGTGTGCTGTCACGTGCATCTGTACCCAGCACAGGAAGGGCAGGTAGATGGATTCTCAGACCTCACTGGCCAGCCAGTATAGCCAATGGTGAGCACAGGGTTCTTTGTGAGGCCTGGAGGCCTGACCTCAAAAGATAGGAGGAAACAGCAGAAAAAGCCAGATATTGACCTTGGTCTTTACACACACACACACAAGAAAACAAACTTCAAATATACTTTATTTTCTAGAGAACAAACTGCAAAATAATATACCAAGCAATACTTTTGCTTGTGAAATTGTCAGTTTGCACAATTAAATGACCCTGAAGCTATACCAAGTTATAATCATCAGAATGCAGACTCTGGGGTCAGAGGTCATCCAGCTCTGCCTTAGCCTTGATTTCTTCACAAACAAATAAGCAGACTCAGTCTTAATTCTGAGCTTAGCCTCAGACTTAAATGAGGGTCTGTATTTTACAGGCATATTAGCTGCTTCAATTTTTTTTTTTTTTTTTTTTTTTTTTTGAGCTGGGGACTGAAAGGGCCTTGGGCTTCTAGACAAGCGCTCTACCACTGAGCTAAATCCCCAGCCCCTGTTAGCTGCTTAGCAATTATTAACACAGGCATCCTTTCTCTTTTAAGACTTTTTGTCCATCTACAAACTTTCCCGTGTTCCCCTCCTCCTCCCCTTCATCATTCTAGTCTGGTATTCCTCCTGTGACAGGAAGAAGAAAAGGAGCTGGGGAATTAGAGAATGCGTTTCCACGCTAAGTGATAGAACCGTGTGGGAGCATTCATTAGCAACAGCAGGGTTGCACTTTACAATATCCATACACTTCTGAAAGTTCAAAAAAAAAAAGAGAGAATAGTTTTTAAAAAGACCAGTGGATCTCTACCTTCATTTCTAGGAGGTTCAAACTGTTTTTGCTCTAAACTTACCTGTTTCTCTTCCTCATCGTGACTTCAAGAACTTTACTAGGGAGCCAGCTGGGCACGGTGGCATAAACCTGTAATTCCAGCCCTTGGGAGGCTGAAGTGGGAGCATGGTGTACTGGCCAGCTTGTGTTACAGAGTGAGAATCTGGATCTGGATCCAGTCTGAGATTCTGTGTGACTTTTCCCAGGGGTGGGGGCATGTGTGAAAAAAATCACCCCAGGTAGGGCACCAGGACAGGCCTAAGAAAGTATTCCAAGGGAGGAAAGAGAGACTATTCTCTCTAAGGGTGTGGTCCCAGATAGGTCAACCATGCTTCAGTGGTTGGTCCCACACCCATGAGTATAAGAGCAGCACAAGTCAGATTTATTGTGTTGTAAAAAATATTAAAAAAAGAGGCAATGCAAATGGGGTGAAAGGGTAGAGGGTGGACAGTGGATCTAGGAGGAAATGCAGTGGGGAGGGAAGGGGAGTGAATGTCAAATACACCAGATGCATGTATGAAAGAAGTAATAAAAAGATCATATTCTTACAAATCAGCCTGTGGTACAAATCAAAGCCTATCTCAAATGATGCCATGCTAGCGCCAGGACCCTCGCATCTCCATCTTTCCATTACATCATAAGGCCATGTCAAGTGACTGAGCATATAACATCTACACTCTTCAAGATGTTTGCACCATGATGTATTGAGAAAGGTACACGGAGCCCTAACACTTCTAGTAATTTATATCCACAGCTAATGGTTGGTGGAGGAAAGGAGAAATGTTTTTTAGTGGTACAGTCTCTGGTAAGAAGGCCATACTCCTGCCAATATCCTTGATGATACTCACTGGTCCATGAGAAGAAGAAAAACCAAACATGAAATTAGAAGAGGGTGTAGTTGAAGAAAGAAGAATATACAGGAATGGAGGGAGGGAAGGAGGGTAAGGGCGGGAATGTGTGTGAAAAGGATCCAATTACATTATGTCCATATATTAAAATGTCATAGCAAATCCATTTATATAATTAATATCTGGTAATAAAACATTTTTAAAGGTTTATTTATTTATCATATACATTGTAGCTATCTTCAGACACACCAGAAGAGGGCATAAGATCTCATTACAGATGGTTGTGAGCCACCATGTGGTTGCTGGGATTTGAACTCAGGACCTCTGGAAGAGCAGTCAGTGCTCTTAACCACTGAGCCATCTCTCCAGCCCATAAAACATTTTTTGAAAGAAATTAATCTGCTCTTTTTCTGGGGCCTGCCATCATGGGCCACATTTAAACCAAAACTGTGAGGAAGGAGTCCCAGCTCAGCACCAAGAAGTCCTGTGAGAGGTTCTCTATCCAGAAGCAGGAGGAGGAGAAGGAGAGATAATTATGTTCCTGGGGTCCCAGCCCTAGATCAGGAGATCACTGAGGTAGATCCTGACACCAGGGAAGTGCTGAAGCTTCTGGACTCTAGCAGTCCCTCCTCTGCAGGTCACTCAGCCCATGCAGGGGATGAGTTTCAAAACATGGTGTGAAGATCTTTGAATCTGGTCTGTAGTCTTTTCAATAAACCTGGGGACAATTTTAAGAGGGTAAATTAAATAAAATGTAGAATTAAATTAAGTTTTCCACCCAAGTCTAGCCTAGTGAGTTTATTGAGGTTACTTACAGGAATTCAGGAGAGGGGTTGTTTATAAGAATGTGGTTGATGGGGTTGGGGATTTAGCTCAGTGGTAGAGCACTTGCCTAGCAAGCGCAAGGCCCTGGGTTCGGTCCCCATCTCCAAAAAAAAAAAGAAAAAAGAAAAAGAAAAAAAAAAAGAATGTGGTTGACTCAAAAGAAGCTACTCATTACACTCTCTGGAACATCCCTTATTCCCTTGGCCCAGGCGGCTTTATTGAGCCTGGTGTCAATGCGAACATCCCCATTTCCTTCAGCAAATTTCCGAATTTCTTTGGGCACCCGAGGAGCTGGGGACCGAACCCAGGGCCTTGCGCTTCCTAGGTAAGCGCTAAATCCCCAGCCCCAAGGAGCACACTTCTTGAAGCCCACTCCATGGATGTGCTTGTAAAAGTCGATGGTGTATTCTCGGGTCACCACCTCGTTGATGGCAGAACAGTCCTTCTTCTTCTCACTTCCTTTCTTTGCAGGAGACATTCTGCGGGCCCAAGTTGGAAAGGAAGGGTCCTTTCTAAACCTTAACTGTTTCATTTGCTATTTAAAGCTGACAAACTTTTCTCTTCCTTCCTGGAGGAAACCTTCAACCTCGAATAGCTACATAACACTCAACTACAGACCCTGTTTCTAGGCCTAGCCTGACTTTTAGCTAGACCTTTTAGTCTAGCCTACCTTAGTATGATGGGTACCTGCTTCCCTCCCTGTCCTTTCTTTCCCTGTGAGGACCACGCCCTCCTTCATTCCTCGTGATCTCGGAGAACTTGTTGACCATAATGCTTGTCTCTTCACTCCCCCTAGAGAAATGGGTACATGACTCAGACAGCAGTTACATTGTCTTCAATGTCTACATTGTCTACATTGTCTTACTTTTTAAATGTTGTTATCATAAACCTTAGAAATGATTTAAGTTGGAACTAACTTACAACTGTACCTTGCAGGGAGTCAAACATTTGAAAAAAAAAACTTGACAATCATGTTTTAACATTAGAACTACTGGATCCAGTCATGCCTGAAGCTCATTTGAGTTATACAGACCAGTAAATTTCCTTGCTTACTTATGTAACTTAAGAGTTAGATTTTGTAAGTCACTCCCAAAAATAATTCAGGTTAGGGACACAAACAAGGCTGCTAACCACAAGCCTCAATTTACCTTTAAGCCTTAATCATAAGGTTTTGTACATGTTGAAATAAGTGAAATATTGAGATGAACTCAAATCTTACACATGAGGGAATCAGTCAAAGTGACTCAGCGAGGATGTTTTTTCTAGGATAATTATCAAGCCTAATTTACTCATATAATTTTTTTTCAAGTTCAGGCTCAAAGCAGATGTCTTAAGAGTTATAGGCTTGGGGCTAGAGAGTTGACTCAGCAATTAAGAGTCCTTGGAGGGCTAAAGGGATGGCTCTATGATTGAGAGCACTGACTGCTCTTCCAAAGACCCTGAGTTCAATTCCTAGCAACCACATGGTGGCTCATAACCATCTGTAATGGGATCTGATGCCCTCTTCTGTCATGCAAGCATGCATGCAGAGATCACTCATATAACAAAAAAAGAAAATCAAAGAGTACTTGTTGGTCTTGCATAGGACCCAGGTTTGATTCCTAGTACCTACATGGTGTCTCACCACTACCTGTCTACACGTGCCAGGGGATCTAGTGTCTTCTTTCGGCCTCTGCAGGTACCAGGCAAACCTGTGTATACATAATTCATACACATAAAATAAAAATATGTTTATAAAGTAAATCTATAAAAAATAATGCATAGAATTTTATTTACTTTGTTTCTGAGACAGGGTCTTATTGTGCGTCACTCTGCAGATCGGTCCGGCCTCAAACTCACAGAGACCTGCCTGCCTCTGATTCCCCAGCACTGGAACTAAAGGCCTGTGCCATGCATAAAGGCCCGGATCATGCATAGATCCTTGCATGGAGATAGTAATAATAACTACAAATATGCACAGCTAATCAGTGTACCTTTGTAGGCACCATTTAATGAACTCTGTTGATATATTCTTTGCATTTTATCATTTAAAAACTTAGAACCAAGGTTTCCCAGTATCAGAAAACTATAAACCAATAGACTCATAATTGGAACTCAGTTCCAAAGGCCAGACCTCTTCCCACTATATCAAATAATCTCTATTTGCAAGTGGCACATTCTGTGAACACTATGAACTAGTGACTTTAGCAGACAGTTTACAATCTGGATGTGCTGGATCGTCTAAGTCAATAACCCATGGGTGTAAACACTGGTGTCCCACCCTACAGACTCAGAAACCAAGAGGCATGTTTCATATGCAAGGCCATCCATCTGTTTAGTGCTTGGGCAGGAGAAAGACATTAGAATCCCCGTTTTCTTGCTCCCCCTCCCTAGGCTGTATACAGTCTGCCCTGCACATGGCACTGTATAGAACATACAGAAACCATGATGTCTCCCAGCTCCTTTCCCTCCATACTTCTTTTTCTAAAAGCACAAAGAACCCCTGTTCTGTCTTTGGTGAGAACTGTTCTGTCTTTGGCTGGTAGGGTGAGATCACAGAATGCGTCCAAACCAACCTCCTTCTACTGAATAGAAGATTTTCTAGAGAAGTGGAGTCTAAAGAGCTTTGAAAAGACAGAAGCTGTGGTCACATACAGTATTTTTAAAATGTTCTTTTTGATGGTATTTCTAGGTGAAGAAAGCATATATTCTCAGATTTGAAAGGTGGCTGACCCATTTAACAAACCCATTGGCAAAAGGAACAAAGTATTTATGAAAAAGTATTTTTAAAACAAGCACTGGTAGCTGGAGAGATATGGCTCAGTGCTGAAGGGCTTGCAGTGAAACCGTGATGACCTGAGTTCAATCCCCAGGACACACCAAGAAGGAGGGAGCTAACTCTGACTTCCACACACATGCCGTGCATGGACTTACACACACACATGCACACACATGCACACACCCCCATACACACAGACAGACACAAAACACACACACACACATGCACACACACACACACACACACATGACAAAACACACACACATGCACACACAGACAAAACATGCACACACACATGACAAAAAACATACACACACACACACACAAACAACAACACACACACACACACACACACACAATCATTTAAAAAGAGAAACAAACATTGGAAGAGATTCATTGGAAACACAAAATGCCTGTTATCTTGAGTCTGAAGAAGAAAAAGTTATATTAGCTAAAATCTGTTGGCTTCTATAATCGCCAGTAAGCGATGGTCAATGGTTTACTCAGTGCCATCCTCATATGATCAGCCCATTTGACAAGTCCTCCATGCGGTTAATCAAGACAATGTTTGGCACTAAATTCTCATGGTTTTATTCAGTCATCCATTGTGTATTCATTCCAAACGCTTCTGCGCATGCTCCATGCTCTTGGACGATGCAGGTCTGAACGTGACATAGAAGTACCACATCTAGAGATCAAGAGTTTATGGGAACCCAGTGCAAAATCATCTGACTCAGAGAGAGACGTGGAGACAAGAGAAAGAGGGAGGTCTTTTCATTCTGGCTGGGCTCCCGCCCTGTGTTTGTTTTCTGTTTAAGGTTTTCTCTTACTTTTAAATTATTAGCATATATTGTTTGTACAAAATGATGGGTTTCACCAAGTCATTTTCTCATATGTACACAATGTACTTCAATTATATTAACCCCAGTTTCAGCTCCCCAGTTTCTATTTATCGTCTCCCCACCTCTCCCTTACTGGTTCCTCTGCCTCTGATTTCATGCCTGCACTCTTTCTCTCTCCCTTTCACTCTCTCAGAATGTTTGTTCGTTTGTTTGTTTGCTTGCTTGCTTGCTTGCTTGCTTGCTTGCTTGCTTGCTTTTTCAAGACAGAGTTTCTCCATGAAACAGCCCTAGCTGTCTTGGAACTCCCTCTGTAGACCAGGCTGGCCTCGAACTCACAGAGACCCACCTGCCTCTGCCTCCCAAGGCCTGCGCCACCACCGTCCAGCTTCAGAATTTTTTTCTATTAATTTTAAAAGTTAGCACACAAAACAATGTGTCTCTCCATGGCATCTTCACACAGGTACCTCACATTATTTTTAAATTCCAGATTCCACATATGAGAAAAAAATTGAGGATATGTCTGTCTGATAAAACTGTAGAATGTTTCTCAAATTAGTTTTAGTGTCCTTGCTCCGGGCAGGACCAGCCTAAGCGCCTTCAATTCTGGTGGATGTATTTGAGCATTGACGAGCTCTTGACCATGTGCTAGGAGCCACACAACAATGGCTCTCACGGAAGGTTCATGTCCACTTTCCGAAATGCTCCCTAATATTAAATCCTCCCTCCCACTCTTCTTCCTCCAAATTAAACCTTCGGTGCTGGAACTGAAAGCGTATTTCCTCACTTCCTATGTTCAGGGATATGGAGCTAGGTGGTAGAATTGGGTGTTTCTCTCCGCAGCCAAGGACTTCCTTGAGCTGGTGTAAGCAGAAGAGGACGGGTTATGAGAATTATGAACAGGCAGGGTTCTTGTTCTGGAAGCAGGCTGTGCAAGTCCTTGGGCCCCTTTTCTCTCTTCCCTTGGTGTGACTGGACTTCATTCTTCACTGGCAGAACGGTCTTAACTTCTGCACTGTCGCCAGTGAAGACGGCGACCAGAACTTTGTACTGCACTTCCGGTACCCACACCTGACTCCGTCGGCTGGACGAAGGGTACCGGAGTTGTGTTGTACAAACGGAATGTTGAGGGCTTTCTGGTATTCCCAAGTGTGTTGAGGGGTGGGGAGAGAAAAACCAACAGCCCTGAAGTGCCTGAGATTGTTGTCAACAACATCTTTTTTTTTTCCTCAGATTAAATTTATAGCCAAATTTATGGCCTAAATTTATGTTTTAAGTTATTGAGGAAGCTCTCCCAGAATACCAGTCTCATAAACCACTTTCTCATTCCGTCTAAACCAAAAATCTGAAACTACTCATAACTCTTTTTAATTATACAGGTCACATAGTCAAGGTATCTTTTACGTATTTATTCATCTTTTATATTTCTTTTTCTGCAAACTATTCGTGCTTTTTTGCCTATTTTTTCTAATTGCAGTTTTATTGCACTTGTGATTTACGGACATGAATCTTAACATATTAATTTCACGTAGAACATACTATATTTCCTCTGAGACTTTTTTCATTTTCAAGTATAAATTCTCCGAAAGTCTGTCTTTTAAAATTCACCCCCGTGGAAATCTTTCATACAAAAATACTTTTAAGGTTCACTAGGGACATTCATTGTTGATTTTTTTTTTTTTTAGTAGAGTTTATTCAGGGCATGGGGAAGGGAGTTGAGAAGGTAGTAGAGGCAGAGAGAGGCAGAGAGAGAGAGAGAGAGAGTAGAATTTTAATGACAAATAAAAACAAGGTAAGTATGTATCAGTTGAAGGGTAGTTAAATTATATAGTTCAACCATACTGTGGGAGGCAGGGCAGCCATTAAATAGAAGGGCACTGTTTGCCACATGGAGAAATGTCTATAGGGGAAAGGAGCTCAGGATGCTGGGTAAAGTGGCCTCTTGTTTGTATTAGTGCATATGGAGTAAATAAATAGACATTTATAAAAATAAACCTAGATGCTTAGAGGATATCGCCGAAAATTTGTAGAAAAGGTTCTGGATGGATTTACATGGAACCGCTACAGGAGGATAACTTTGGGCTTGGGTTGGAGGTGTTAGTGGCAAAAATTAGATTATAAACTTAAATATTATTTTATTTTTATAAGGATTATTACTTTTATAATTTTTTTTCAGGAAACTACTTAGATTCACAGAGAGCCAGAAACAACAAGAGTCATTGACCCACCGTAGAGCCCTGGAAATAAAGCAAGACAAGCAGAGTGTGACCTTCCACCCTGCCCCTTTTTTGCCCCCAGGTACCAAAACCTGAATCTGATGCTTTTTATTCCCATGATGCTATGATTTTACTAGATACACGACATACAACTTTTTTTTTTTTTTCGGAGCTGGGGACCGAACCCAGGGCCTTGCGCTTGCTAGGCAAGCGCTCTACCACTGAGCTAAATCCCCAACCCCGACATACAGCTTTTATGTGAGCTTCTGATGCTTGGCTTTCAGTCGATGTGGAGGTTTGAATAGGAATGGCCCTCACAGATTCATGTGTTTGAATGCTTGGCCCATAGGGATTGGCAGTGTTAAAAGGTGTGGCCTTGTTGGAGGAACCGTGTCACCATGTGGGTGGCTTTGAGGTCTCCTGTGTTCAAGCTACACCCAGTGTGGCACACAGTTTCCTTCTGCTGCCTGTGTATCCAAGTGTAGAACTCTCAGCTCCTCCCTCAACATGGCAGCCTGTATTCTGCTCTGTTCCCACCATGATGATAATGAACTGAACCTCTGAACCTGTAAGCCAGCCCCAGTTAAATGCTGTCCTTATAAGACTTGTCTTGGTCATGGTGTCTGTTCTCAGCAGTAAAACCCTAACTAAGACCGTCCACATTGTTTACACTTCTTTGTTTTGTTTTAGGGCGTCACATCTTCCAGAACTGAGTTATAGACCATTGTGAGCTGCCATGTGGGTGCTGGAAACTGAGAGGAGGTCCTCTGTAAGAGCAACAAGTGCTCTTAACCTCTAAGGCATCTCTCAGGTCTGGGGTTTTTGTTTTTTGTTTTCTGAGACACAGCTTCTTTGTATAACAGCCCTGGCTGTTCTGGAGATCACTCTGTAGACCAGGCTGGCTTGGAGAGATCGGCAGCCTGCCTGGGCCTCTGGAGTGCTGGGATGATTTTTTTTTGTTTTGTTTTGTTTTGTTTTTGTTTTTGTTTTTTTTGGGGTTTTTTTTTGGTTCTTTTTTCGGAGCTGGGGACAGAACCCAGGGCCTTGCGCTTCCTAGGCA
The DNA here is from genome assembly GCF_011064425.1 of Rattus rattus. Classification (NCBI taxonomy): domain Eukaryota; kingdom Metazoa; phylum Chordata; class Mammalia; order Rodentia; family Muridae; genus Rattus; species Rattus rattus. The sequence goes on from NC_046160.1 coordinate 89,778,160, forward strand.
AGCGCTCTACCACTGAGCTAAATCCCCAACTCCCTGGGATGATTAAAGACTAAATTTAAGGCCTGTGCCACCACTACCTAGACCAACATTGTGTTTTTAATGTAACCATACTAACAGGAACACTACATCATTCCTTTTGCTGCAACTTAGTATCGGTCCACAAAGGTTCTGGCGTTCACTTGTGCCTGGTATTTTGCTGGCTTGGGTATTTCCCAGCATACTACTGTTTTGAACAGCTATGCTATCAGCAATTCCTGGACTCCTATCTTAGGCCTTGAACTTTCTCGAGAGTTAAGTTTCTAAAAGAAGAAGCAGGAGAATTGCTTTCCTAAATGATTACACCAATTCAAATGTCACACTGGCGTTAAGTGACTGAGTCCTTTGTTGCATGCTTTTGACCTTTTTCTCACTTGATCATTGGTCCAGCTGAAGTTTAGTCTTATTTTATGGAGTTCACCTTGATAATCCACTAGGATTTTACAGTAATTGCCTTAGGCCCACAAACGATTTTGTTTTAATTGTACATTTAACTAATGAACTCATACCTCTTACTGTCTGAAATTCCATAGTCTCAGCCTGTTGCCGCTGTCCACTCTGCACCATACCTCAGTGTCACCATGCACAATGGGCCAGTATCCTCCTCCCTGAACCCTAAGCTTTCTTCATTGGTTTTTTTCCCCTAGGAACTTTTGTTCATGTATGATGTTCCCTCCTGCAACACTCTGAGCTCTTACTCCCCACCACCACCACCTCCTCTTCTGCATCCTCATCTTTCTCTACATCATCATTGTCATGGTCGTAGTTGTCGTCGTCATCATCATCATCTTCTTCATCATCATCTTCTTCTTCTTCATCTGAATCAGTTTCTTCTCCAAAGGCTGGCTAGGGTCACAGCTACTTCGAAGGCCTTAATCACAAGTAATGTTACTGTCCTAACTAGGGTTTCTGTTGCTTTACTAAAACACCATAACCAAAAGCAACTTGGGGACAAAAGGTTTTATTTCATCTTTGTAGCTTATGGTCCATCTTGAAGAGATGTCAGGGCAGGAACACGAAGGATCTAAAGTAGGGGTCATGGAGAAGCGATGCTTACTGACTTGCTCACCGTGGCTGGCTCAGCCTGCTTTCTTAAACACTCACAGGACCACCTCCGCAGAGGTGGCACCACCCACAATGGACTAGCCTCTCCCACACCAATCATTAATCTATAAAATGCCTCACAGACCTGCCTGTAGGCTGATCTGATGGAAGCTTGTTCTCAACTGAGGTTTTCCTTCCCTCGAGGGTTGTGTCAAGTTGAAAAAAGCCAATCGGCACACTCTTCTACCTTGCCCTGGTACTCACTGTTCTCTTCCGTCTAGCCGGACTTTCTGCTTCTGTTTAATTCAACAAGGAGAGAGGGCTGAGTGCTGCTGACGTAGGAGACTCAGTAAAGCAGGAGCTAGGAAGACCAGCAGCAGCCTCCTAGACCCACCACTCTCGATCTCTGTAATCCTGGAGTGGAAAAAGGAGGGAGGCGAATGAAAGGGAACCGGTGCTGAGGTTTCAACAGTTTAAGAGCCGGGTACAGCCAGACGAACAACTGCAAAGGCTTGTAACAGAGGAACGCTTCCTCCTTGCCACCAGTGTTCCCTCCACGGGAACTTCTCTGTTATCTTCAGACTTGTGCACACATCACCTTATGGAACTAATCTTTGGACAGCTCTACAGTGGCTGGAATGACCTCCAGGTTGCCAGTCAGGACGAGAGGTTTAGAGGTTGGAAAGACGGCTCAGCGGTTCAGCTAGGCAAACATTCTACCAACTGAGCTATGTCCTCAGCCCTGAGGCATAACCTCACACTTTTACCTCTGTTTTAGTCACAGTGGGAAAAAACACGCATAGAGCTATGAACACAAGTCAATCCATAAGCCCTGGATTCAGTCCCCAGAATTTTAAATACATAGTTTAAAATGCATGTAAAATTTAGCGTCTTAACCTTTTGCTTGTAAATAACTCACCTATCTGAGACTGGCCTCCAATTTGCTATAGAGCCGCAGGGGGCTTTCAACTTCCGATCTTCCCGATCTCCCCGTTTCTACCTCCTCCTAAGGATTGGACTCTTTACCATTTTTTAAGTTAATGCCGATTAGCATATTAATCACTTTGTAAAACAGATAATCTTACCAAACTAAAACTCCAGACCCATTAAGTAGAACTCCCTGTACCTGCCCCAGCCCCACCCTGAAAATCAGCATTCTTTGTTCCCATGATATTGACCGTGAGTGGAATCACACAATACCATAGTCTTGTATTTTACAAGTGGCATCTCCATTGAGTGTGCCTCAAGTTTCAGCCATACTGTCCCATATGACGGGACTTCCTCTTTGGGTGAGCTTATCTTGTTTTTCGATACAGGATCTCATTACATAATCAAGAATGGTCTCAACTCCCAGGTCCAAGCAATTCTTCTGCTTTAGCTTCTCAAGAAGCTGGACTACCTGTGTGCTCCAATCTCCCCCCTTTGGAGGCAGAATAATAATCGTTTGTAGGTGTATATCTCATGTGGTTTCTTTATTCACCCTTCCTTGGACAATTGGGTCACATCCACCTTTGAGCAGCTATAAATAAGTAATGCTACCATAAACACGGATGTGGACTTATCTTCCCAAGATCTTGCTTTCAGTTCTTTTGGATAAATGCTCAGAAATGGGATTGTTAAATCATATGGTGATTCTATTTTTAGCTTTTTTTTTTTTTTTTTGAGAAATTATGTTCACTTTTAAACAAATAGCCCCATCCCCACGGACTCTCCTGCAATATGTTAACAGGCCGCATGTTGCCTTCCCTCTAATTAAATTGAAAATAGCAGTCATGCTCATATATAACCATTAAAATATGTTTAAACTCCTTACTTAAGATGCATCAATTACACTGCTGGCAGCTGCAGACGCTTCCATTTCCTCCTGGTCTCGGTTACCAAGCTGTTCTTCACATTTAACAAGCCCTTCTCCTGCTATCAGGGTCACGGGAACACAAGCCATGGGATAGAAGAACCCATGCTCCAGTGAACGAGACGGTGGCCAGCATATTATAGGCATTCGATAAGTGGCTGAGCACATGACTACAAGCGCACGTTGCTGAGTGTAGATTGGATGGTTGTAGCTCTTCTTGTTCCAGCAAGCAGGAAGTAGCACAGATGGCGAAGAGACATTCAATGGCACGAGTGTTGCCAAAATGACGACACCATGCCTAAGACGCACTCAGACTGAAGCTCTGGTGCTGTGATGTCATCACCACAACCGGGAGGGGGCCGTTAAAGCTCGCTAACACAGAGAATTAGAATGAGAAAGTGGAGAGGGTCCGATAAAGGGTCTGGACACTATTTCCTTCCTCTCCGGCTCTAGCAAGAGGCAGTGTGGACTCTGTGGGAGGTCAATGGCTGCAAAGCTACCATCACTCCAAGTGGACGAGCCCTTGCTGTACAGGTTGCTGCACACGGGCTGGCTGGAGCCTTCTGGGCGGGTGGGGATATTGAGAGGGAACAGGATTCCGCACACTCCGAATGGTTCCAGTTTCTTAGAGAGAGAAAGTTCTCCTACTGTCTCTAGAGCTCTGGCTTGCCTCAGGCACCCCCAAAATCAGTCATACACACAGAGGGACACATACTCTTATAGGTAAGTAAAAACAAATCTTTAAAAAAAAAAAAAAAAGAAAAGAAAAGAAAACATTTTAATAGGCCTACCCTTCCCCTAAAGAATAAAAGACAAAGTTAGTTTGCTTAGTAATTTATGTAGTATTTTCTCATTAAGTTCCCAGGAGCTACATGGTGGCTCACAACCACCTGTAACTTTAGCTCCACAGGACCCAGTGCCTTCTTCTGGCCTCCTTGGGCACCGAGGTATGCATGTGGTGCATAGACAGACAAAACACACATACACATAAATTTAAATGGAAAAACTAGTAAGCCTGCCAGGCTAGTGTATCTATAAGACAAAGGTGGTACACATGGTTTGAGGGTTACAGAGATGGAATCATGCAAGATAATCAACTAGAAAGTTCCTGACACTCGGAAGCATCACGTAGATGCAATTGTTGTGGTCCTGTCCAACAGCCCTATGTGTGATTTTTGTCTGGTGTCCATTTGCTGTCAAACTGGACCTTAGTGATTGTCTTAGGGTTTTACTGCTGTGAACAGACATCATGACCAAGGCAACTCTTATGAGGACAACATTTAATTGGTGCCGGCCATTATCATTGGTTCAGTCCATTATCATCAAGGTGGGAGCATGGCAGTATCCAGGCAAGCAGGGTGCAGGAGGAGCTGAGAGTTCTGCATCTTCATCTGAAGGCTGCCAGTGGAAGACTGACTTCCAGGCAGCCAGAAGGAGAGTTTTAAAGCCCACCCCCACAGTGACACACCTACTCCAACAGGGCCACACCTTCTAGTAGTGCCACTCCCTGGGCTGAGTAGATACAAACCATCACAGTGGTGACGATGGTGGTGGCATGGCAACTGACAAGGATCAGAGGATGTAGTAAACACTTGGCCCATCTTGATCCATTTAATTCTTTTAGACACTTAACGGCTATGGAAGATCCATTTTCCTGTTGTTGTTGTTGTTGTTGTTGTTGCTGCTGCTGTTGTTCAGATGAAGAAGCCAAAGGCCAGGGCCGTGATATATACTTTGTCCTTTCAAATGCCTGGTGCAGAAGCCTGGAAAATTGAGCTTGAGCCCCCACCCCCAACCCCAATTCACGGCAGAAGGAGATCCCTGACTTCCAAACGTTGTCCTCTGGCCTCCATGCAGGAGCACCCATCTTCTATA